>NC_057813.1:659513827-659516793 GCF_018294505.1 Triticum aestivum | reverse complement strand
GCCCCGACCGCGTCGCTGCGAGGCTAGCCCACGCGCAAGCCTGGCCCACTCATCAGTTGCTCCTAGCCCCATTACGCGGCATACAAAATAATGAGCGACTGGATCTTTACCAGGTCGATGAAAAGTACTTTTACTAGGGCCAGCGAGGCGAATCGAGCGGGCAGGATGAATTTGAGATGGGAAGGGCGCTGGAATGGCGGGTACTCTAGCTGGATTTATATGTTCGATCAAGTGATTGTGATCCCATGCTGACATTGCTGCAAAGTGAACACACTTAACCAAGATTGCGACGGAATCACCTCCGAAAGGATTGATGACTCTGGATCAGTATGCGAAATTTACAATAGGCTACTCTCCTTATGTTATGCCATTCAAAACCGAAGAATAGAACCATCCACTCTCCTATATTATCTGAAAATCAATCCTGCTGAATCAAAACGGTGAGTGAGAATTTTACTTTGAAAGGACTGTGCTACTTTGGCAGTTCTATGTTTTTAACATTCAGTGAGATGACAAAACTTATTTCACAAAGCTGCAATGAAAATTAGAATAGTAGTGGTGATTGAGGACAACTTTTGATGTACTTTATGCGATGATGAAAGTTATAGCACTATTACATATAGTTAGAGTTCTTGCGGAGAAGCAAAACCGAGATATTGCTGCGACACTAAGCTCCACTGGAGTAAGAAAGCTTTCTTATTCATGAACTAATCCATGCTCATTTCTGATGACACTTTATCGGATTTCGAGCTTACTATAATGCAGATGTAAATTAATTATCACAATGCAGGGGAAACTACCATTCCGTTTCGATGGCAAGAAATGTTTTCACTTGTAATTAGTTAGATTCACGCATTTTGTAAGATAAATACAATGATGACATTCATAAATGTCCAATCCATCTAGTTGTGTATGTATCAGTAGTTAAAGTCATGCTTCGAAGACCATAGAAGATCAACCGTGCCTTGGTAGTACTACAGCAGTATGAGAAGACAAAGGTCAAACAGGAAGCACAAAGCTTGATAGCAAGCAGATGACGAGCCAGCGAGGGGAGAGGAAGTAATGATAACAACGCCTGTAGAACAAAAGGAAATCGGAAACCTGAAAGGAATCAGAGGTTTATGAAAGATAAAAGAAAAAGCAAGCATGTTTAGAAACAATAAGCAAGTGGTGTATATCTGACTGTATTTTGTAACCTACATATTTTCTTCTGATGGAGCCATCATTCCTTTATTAGCAAGCAGCAACTATCACTTGCTGCATATGTTTTTTTTTAGAGGAGGGGCATCGGCCGAGCCCGAGAGGAGGCTCGAACCTAGCCCGGCTTTGAATTAACAAAGCCATCAACCGGCCAGGATTACATCGATCAACCACATACAAGCAACATGAAAAACAAAAAAAAAGAAGACACTGAGGCAGAACAACCTCAGGCGGCCGATACAAGGTGCAAAACAGGACAGAGCACAAACCAAAAACTACACAAGCAGCTACCAAGATGAAACTGAAGAACTAAGCTTGGCCAGTCAAGGTCTTCGTCCACCGAAGCAACCAGCACCGGACAAACATCGAACTTGTGGAAAGCAACAATGTGAAAGGAGAAGGCTCAAGTCCACTCCAGCATGATGAACAACCTGGGCATAATGAAATCCGTCTTCGTCGCCGTAGGAGGCCACAACCTTCTCATCGTCGGCAGGCGAAGTGGTTCCCCAAGAACCCGGATTCACAAATGTCAACCAGGTGTACCATGGGAGGGGCTGCAGCAAACCACATTGTGCTCCACAAGAAACTTCAGTTGCCATGGCACAACCACGAAGGAGACGCACACTGCAGGAAGGAACATGAACCAAATCGACACGGCGAGAGGTTGATGAAGAGCAATGCCGCCACTGCAGCCACCAATACATCCAAACTCGACATCCACCCCGCAGTCCAAGGACGGCGCCTTCAGGAAGGGGAACGGTGCCGTAGCCCGCCGTCGTCCCGAAACAGGACCAAGGTTTTCACCTAGATGCAGGGGCAGATTGGTGGGGGGTGGGATACCTCAACGAAGCCTCCAAGAAGTAGTTCGACGCCGCGGCATCGTCGTCGTTGTGGCCGCCGCCGGCGGCCAAGGGTTTCCCCCGGTCCCAGGAGCCCCACCGCCAAAACACCGCCAACCGCCGGATCCGGCGAGCAAATCGAACGGGAGAAGGCGAGGAGGGTGGAGTTGGAGCTGGTCGAATCAGATCTGAAGGCGGACCGACGGAGGAAATCCGGCCACCGCGAGCTCCATCCACCGGGGCCTCGCCGCCCAAGCAAGCCGAGGAGCCCAGCCGAGCCCCCGCAGCCGCTGTCCGCCGCAGGGAGTAGCGCTGCCCACCTTGACCGGGGCCGCCACCCCGGCACACCATGCCCTCCGCGCGAGGCAGGAGCGGCAAGCCTCGCCCCTTCCTCGGCACCGTGCGGGCTTGCCGGCGGCTGTCTCCGGTGGCGGCAAGGTCTGGAGGGAGGAGGGGAGAGGCCGGTGGCGGGCTAGGGTTGGGGGCCGCCCGAGTCGCCCCAAGGGAGCGACGCGGGGGCGGGTGAGGGGGAGGGAGAGACCACATATGTTTCTTTTAATGCTCTAACTTGAGCAAGTCTTGTAGTTTACTGGGAATTAGCAAAAGGTAAGAAAACAGGGACGCGGCTAATCTGCACCCGAGCTCATATGCTCCCGCATGAACAGTAAAATCGAAAAAAATATTAAAAAAATCAAAAAATTCCAATTTTTTTTTGAGTGAAACATTGACAAAAGTTCTAAGTGCCTGCAAAAATTCGTCATGAAATCACATTCCTAGAAGGCGTGGCAAAAAAAAACAAAAAAAGTACTCTGAAAAAGCTACTTTCAAACGCATTTTGAAGCACTGAATTTGTTTTTTTTGCCACGCCTTCTAGGGATGTGATTTCATGACGAATTTTGCAGGCACTTAAAACTTTTGTCAATGTTT
>NC_057813.1:659510918-659513424 GCF_018294505.1 Triticum aestivum | reverse complement strand
CTCAAAAAAAAATTGGAATTATTTGAATTTTTTTCGAATTTACTGTTCATGCGGGAGCATATGAGCTCGGGTGCAGAATGGACTTTTCGAGAAAACAGGGACGTGGCTAATCTGCACCCGAGCTCATATGCTCCCGCATGAACAGTAAAATCGAAAAAAAATCAAAAAAATTTCAAAAAATTACAAATTTTTTTTGAGTGAAACATTGACAAAAGTTCTAAGTGCCTGCAAAAATTCGTCATGAAATCACATTCCTAGAAGGCGTGGCAAAAAAAACAAAAAAAGTACTCTGAAAAAGCTACTTTCAAACGCATTTTGAAGCACTGAATTTGTATTTTTTTCTGCCACGCCTTCTAGGGATGTGATTTCATGATGAATTTTTGCAGGCACTTAGAACTTTTGTCAATGTTTGTCTCAAAATTTTTTTTGGAATTTTTTGAATTTTTTCAATTTTTTTTTTCGATTTTACTGTTCATGCGGGAGCATATGAGCTCGGGTGCAGAATGGACTTTTCGAGAAAACAGGCCATACTATACAAGCACGGGCATGAACCAATGGCCTACAAGCACCTAATCAACCAGGAAGAGGACCTTGTATGCATAGGACTAAACCAGCAGTACAACCGTAAAGATAGAAGGAAGGTTGTTTTCCTGACGAGATCTGAAGCAAAAAATACCATACATAGTACGACAAGCATGGTAGATGAACCAAAAAAAACAAATAGACAAGGAAGCTGGCCGCACAAACACATAGATTCATAAGCTGTTCATCAAGCACTAATCAACCAAGCGAATCAGAACAGATCCAACCTTGTTGGTTAACGACACAGACGTCCCACGAACCAACAAACAACCTACACAGCAAGGAAACATGAAACACAGAATGGTTCAGCTCACAGATATTTTATCAAACAATAGACGAGCAAGCAAGATCTTACCTCGCGGAGCAAATAAACAGAGGATAAAGTCGGCAAGAACGAGTTCATGTAGTAGGCCAGAAGCATCTTCTTTGTGCTAACTGTAGAAAAAAGATTCTTATGAAGATATTGTAGTGGTGGGTGTTTAAACTTTTCAATATATAGAATGCACGCTCCTGCTGTAACTAAACTTCCAAAGGAAAGCAAAGTTTCACCTTTTCCCAATATAACCATGACACCACTAAAAACAGTTAACTGTAATGCGTGAATCTAATGACCTGAAATAATGAGAGAGAGAGAGAGAGAGAGAGAGAGAGAGAGAGAGAGAGAGAAGAAGAAGAAAGGACAACATTCCACTACTGATATCAACAGATACTGGAATGAGCAGATTTAGGTTACACTAAAATGCAGAAATTTCTTACAAACAAAAGAATGATCCAACAGATAAAAAGAGCAATTCCAAAAAAAGTAAGGCAAGTTTGAGGCTAGGCATTCATATTGGTGGAAGGAGAGCCCAGCTCAGTGAGCACCGTTTTGTAAAATTCCTTGTTCGTCCTGCCAGCTCTCTCACCTGAATGACATTTGATGACGCAACTTCGTTGTGTTGTTGTAATAGCAGGTAACTCAAATTCAGAATGAAAGTGGTTGTCGATGATCTCATTCTTTCTGCACCAATAATTCAAGAGGGCTGCTCGTGTACTACCTATTTTAGTATGTGGTCAAGCTTGTCTAATTTGACTATACTAATATATCCCCCCCCCCCTCCAATACACACAAATTGTATCGATAAGATGAAACTATATTATTAGGTTTTGCCATTAATCATATTTTATTAATAAAGGGCATAAAAATTTCTATTTAAATATGCATATAATAAGTACTGGTCAAATATGTATATGGGAGATCATATCAACGTCATAGATAGGAATTACCGCCGAACTTACAGGCATACAACGCAAGAATTGATCTGAATCACTCAATCTGATGCTTTCACTTTCTGCATCCAGACACAATTTGCTTAGCGGACAAACAAATAATGCTCATGGTTCAGGCATGCTGCATTCAGACACAATTTATTCACCAGAGAAACAAATAAGCCAATGGTTCAGATGCTTTCACACAAACAAATTTTGCCTTTGTTGGTACGGTGTGGTGCATGGGAAGAATAGAAAGCACTTTTGGTGACATCTTACCATCATTTTGAGTCAAAACTGATTTCTCGGTGGATTGGAATATCAAGTCATTAGATCCAAGTCGTCGTTCCTGTGCTTGCTAGCCGGTACTAATATGCAGACCAAGCATATACTTGCATAATCTGAAAAACTAAAAGATACAAACTCTATTACTGTGCAGTCAAGCTTTTCTGAATGTGACTATATACTAATATGCACAGACAAATAAGATTGACAAGATGAAACATATAGCTCCCTTCCTTATTTTAACAGAGAGAGGGCACGGAGGGGAGTGGGGGAGTACCTGCGTATGGATGGGAGGCTAGACCTCAGCCAACTTTCATGGTCGTGAGGAGGAGCATGTGGACGACGGAGGCGGCCAGTAGGAGAACAGCGGCGGTGGTGAGTAGGAGAATAG
>NC_057813.1:659460452-659510809 GCF_018294505.1 Triticum aestivum | reverse complement strand
GGTCCTCCTCCGAGCACAGCCATGGCGCCGGTGATAAAGAGAGGAGCCATGAGGGGGAGGTACGGGGAGGGCCGCGGCGGCCGACATTGGAAGGAGAGGCGAGGAGAGGTGGCGGTGGAGAGAGATTATTGATAAGATTAATAGTGCATGCGATGTATAATGTGAAAATTATATCATTGGAAGCTCCTTTCACATATGAATTTGACGGTATGCTTTGTGTAAGTTGCATGTCATATATTATTGCTCTAAAATTTGATCAAAGTTAGTCTCAAAAAACGTATTAGGCCCTATATAGATGGAAGGAGGGATTACATATTTATATGCTATTATTATACTTGTCGGCTGTAAGCTTGGCTATAAATGATATGGCAAGATCATATAGCCAGCATCTGCCTGTACTATTAACCATGCTCTAAAACACCACAAAAACACCACAGACCTATTTACGAAGCATGAGATTGGTAAGGAAATTGTGGTTGTTTTCTTCTATAATATTGCATACTTTCTCCCCTCCGTTTCTCATCTTCAATGGCTTATTATCTATGTTTAATTGTTTATACGAATCACTTTGTTATGAAGGATAATGCATGCCCATCTGCTATACATATTGAAATGAAAATTACTTAGAATAGAGGTGAGCTTGATACATCTTCAAGAAAAGTTTAAAATTTTGATATACGATGCATATTTTAGTACGCCTCACTTAAAAAGGTAAGTGTAGACAATTAAGTGTTAACCAAAGCACACGGTCCCTCCAATATACACACCAACTAGGTATTCAACAAAGCAGCCATCTCAGCAATTATTATTTTTGAATCACAAGAAAAAAATTATTAACCTTTTTTCTCAACATGCCGCCATTCCGATTATGTGTGTTTCATTTCCTTTATTCTGACCAGATCAGTGCAAGGCATATACATCCCATTACTTCAGCTCATTCTCCAGATGCTCATTTGACCTACTTTTATTTTTATTTTTTGCGGTAAGATGATTTTGATAGTTCTGCTTGGCTTGCCTCATGGACAAACTTTTCATGCCCATGCAGATTATGATACCTATCGTACTTTATGCTCCTAAAAAGTACTTTAGCATATTGAAATTGTATTGACGACAAATTTAGTGCTACAAATCCCGCTGCAACGCGTGGGGTATTATCTAGTTGCTTCAAATTAACTGCCATGAGTACGCCTCCTTAACCACCATGGAACCGGCTCATCTATGGGACAAAAGATTGATGCTAGTTTGTAGCACGATTAGAACGTGAAAGATAAGAAGATTAGGGTAAGTAAGATGCACATTCTCAATACGCCCACGCATGCATCCAAGAAAGAAAGTTAGGGTTCGTGCGTCTTGCCGGCGCCATCGCAGGTCCGCCTCGTCTCCGGTGGCCCTAGGGCCATGGAGGCGCGGTGGATCCTGCCAAGGGCCGGCGGGAGGGCTTCGTTTTTAGTAGTTTTTTTCAATCTTGTTAGGGTTTGTGTCCTACTCAGAAAGGCGAGACGGCGGCGGCTCCCTGAAGATGGAATAAATGTCTCCCCGCTTAGCCCCCGTTTCGGCGGTGCGTCTAGCATCGTTGGTGGGCGTGTGGAGGTGTGTCTCCGGCAGATCTATCTTTGGTGGATTTGCTCGGATCTTATCGTTGTTCGTATATGTCTGTGTGTCTTCGGTTTGGATCCTTCCGATCTACGTTATTTTTCATCGGCGGCGGTTGCTGTTCTGGGGTGCTGGTCCTATGGAGCCTTAGTACGACGACTTTCCGACTGTCTACTACAACAAGTTGTGCCCGGCTCCGGCGATGGAGGGGCAATGACGGTGGCACGCCTTCGGCTCGCTTCAGTGCTTGTAGTCGTCGCTAGGTGGTCTACGAATCTGGATGTAATTTTTATTTCTGGTATTCGTTGTACTGCAATGATTGAAGATGAATAGATTGGAAGTTTTTCCAAAAAAAAAAGAAATTGGAGCTCAATCACGAGATGGCTGCAGATGCGGCTGAATGGCAGAACATATGGATCAATTGTTGAGAATATGGTAGGTTTGTTAGGATCGCTGATATGTACGCGCCCACGCATGCATCCACGAAATTGGAGCTCAATCGCGAGATGGTTGCAGATGCGGCCGAAGGGCACAATATACGGATCGTTGTTGAAAGCATGGTAGGTTTGTTAGGATCGCTTGGTGCAAAATAAGGGTTTGCGGCTTTTTTTTACATAGTACAATTGAAGTCACTTATATACATAAGGATACAGTCACCCCTATAAACGCACACACTATTCCTATGAGCACCTCCAACAGACTGGACCGGCATATAATCTTGAGGTTGGCGAAGTCACCACAGATGTTTTTGTAGTCGACGGGAATGTCTCCTCCCGCTGAACGTACATCGCCGGAAGGCCTAGAATAAATCCAGGAAAATGCGAGCACGAATGTCAAGTATGAAACTTGAAATATGATGGGCAGGGGATACCATTATCTTTCTAACCATCCAACCACATGCTGGTTTGCAGTAAGGGTTTGTGGCTATTATGTTTTGCACGAGAAAGTCATCGTATTAAATCTAGACCGTCGTCATAATTTGATCGCAACAGATGGACCGATTTATGTTTTCTCCAATTTCTACAATTAATGTTGGATTTTCATCTAACTAATCTACTCCATTATAACTTGGATCCACCAGAATAACAGCTTGTATTTACTGATTAACGTGTGAATTTCTAGGGAGTCTCTAATTAGTACTCCCTCCGTTCCTTTTTACTCCGCGTATAAGTTTTGATCAAAGTCAAACTACACAAAGTTTGACCAAATTTATATTGAAAAATATGAACATCTACAATACTTAAACTATATAATATGAAAATACATTTCATGGTGCATCTGAAAATGTTGATTTCATATTGTGAATGTTGATATTTTTTAATATAAAGTTAGTCAAACTATGCAAAGCTTGACTTTGACCAAACCTTATATGCAGACTAAAAGGAAACGGAGGGAGTAGAAGTATACTTTCTAGGGAATCTCTAATTAGTAGAAGCTAGTCGACAACCCATGCACCTGCACGGGCTAGCAATTTTAATATTAGATATTACATGGTTTTGGCAAATTAGAAATGTCAAACAATCATATGAATATATTGATATAGGTTATTATTATTACACATGCACATTGGATCCAATGAACTTACATTGCTTTGACTATTTTATGATTACATTATTTAAGTCCGGTTGTGTCACAACGATATACTCCCTCCGTCTAGGTGAGTAAGTCATCTTAGGCTGTGCACCATGACCAAGGAGAGGAAAACGAGAGACTTTAATGTTTATTTGCTAATTAATACCATTGCATGCAATGAACTAACCACTGCATGTCGTATTTGTAGTCTCAAGTCATTAAAACCATGTACACTCCTCATCTCTTATTGGTTGATATGTCAATAAACAAGAAACGAGATAGAAGTTAATGCATCGTGCCTTAGTGTTTTGGGATTATTTGGTTTTCGTAAGATGACTTACACACCTAGACGGAGGGAGTAAGTAATATCGCTGTGTGATAGCAAATCACGTCGGATTTGTAGAACATATGTGGAAATAAGGATGTGCTACTTTATGCAGGTTATATAAGTGTATATTAGTTATGTTGGTAGAAAACATGATTACAGATGCAAAAGTTATTGTATGTATCATGCAGTTGTGATCTATAAGTTTCTAAGAGGTATAAAATAAAGTGTTCGATTGTAGCATTTATCTTCCTTTCTTAGTGAACCGAAAAGAAGAAATACATATTTCGTTTTGCCAAGGAAGAACGGTAGAATTATAAATACTTTGTTTCTATATACAATAATGGACACATGCATGCATGAATTTGTGTCAACATACATGACAGTATAAAATCATGTGTTCTATTGTAGCATTTATCTTCCTTTCTTAATTAACCTAAAAGAAGAAATACATATTTCTTTTTGCCAAGGAAGAACAGTAGAATTATAAATACTTTGTTTCTATATACAATAATGGACACATGCATGCATTACTTTGTGTGAACACACGTGATATTGTAGGAAATAATATACGTATTTTAAAAGGGGAAGTTGTGTATTCTTATTATACTATATAAAAACCAAATATTATTCACATTAGAAGGTTTTTTTCTCTACCAATGAATTCTTAAAAAAATTCTGTTATGATTAATGTGGATGGAAATTTTAAAATTTTCTATCCTTATTATACATATCTAATATATCGCATAGACAATCATGTGTTTATATTGTACTAAAACATATCATGCATTCATATTAGATTTATGTGGCGCATGATACCTCCAGATTCTTTTTTTGTTGATGCACTGATTAATACGTATACAAAGATGTTTCATTAGCTATTTTTTCTCTCTGTTATAAGGACAAAACAAAAGATATGCATAGACGTACTATATATGCTTATGCAAATATGTATTAGCAATCATCACCTCCAAAGAATCATATCAAGGCTAGATTACATGTTACCTAGATTTCATTTTTTTTAGGGACAGATGGTTTCCCTTCTTTGCGTGAGTATTTTTTCCGTTGTCTATTGCTAGAAGAATTTATTTATGGACTTTCATTGGACAGCAAATGGATCTATCTGAATTTTTTGTGGAAAGAGTTTATCCTTTTTTCAAGGAATCAATGGATGCTTTTCTTGTTTTTTGAACACCAACTGTACGTGTCATTTTTGTTTTTTGGACGGAACGATCTAGTATATGTTACGTTCCAGCTGCCTGGAGTAGAGTTAGAAATGTTTTTTTTCTTTTTTTGCGTGAATGTCTTTCCTCTTTGAATCGGGAAACCATTGAATTACCGGACTTTCAATGGTCATCAAACGGATCTTTTTTTTCTTCCTTTTCATCGGTGCAGTATTTATGGAAGGAGATCATTTTCTAAGGAACGGTGGATTCTTTCCTTTTGGTTCACCAACGTCAGATGCAATCTTTTTTTTCATTTTGAATTTCCGGACTTTCAATGGTCATCAAACGAATCTATTTTTTTTCTTTTCATCGGTGTAGTATTTATGGAAGGAGGCAAAGGAACGGTGGATTCAGTGACGTACCTAGGGGGTGTGCCACGTGTGCCATGGCACACCCAGAATTTTGAAAAACAATTTTTCATCATGTAAAAATTAGCTTATATTTAAGATCATGCAAGCTAATTGAAATAGACTTTAATTTTTTTAAAGTGTGCACACCCTTCATTTTGTTTCTACGTCCGCCACTGGGTGGATTCTTTCCTTTTGGTTCACCAACGTCAGATGCAATCTTTGTTTTTTTTCATTTTCATCCGTTGACATTATATGGTAGGAGGATATCTTTAAAATAGAAATCGTGGATGCTTTCCTTGTTTTTTCTCACCGATGTTGAATGTGTTTTCCCAAAAAAGGAAAGAACATGAACGTTGGACGTGTCTTACGCAATCTGTTTTTTTTTCTTTTCATCTGTGGATGCAATTTTTTTTTCTTTTCATCCGTGACGTTTATATGGAAGGAGGCGATCCTTGAAAAAGGAACCGTGGATGCTTTCCTTGTATTGTTTCTCCCACATATTTTTTTGTTTTTTAAAAGCACAAACATTGAACATGTCAGATGCAATCCGTTTTTGGCTCCTTTCCATGCGTGGAGTTTTTAAGAAACCGTGGATGCTTTTTTTTACATTGAACGTGTCGGATGTTTTATTTTTCGATGGGACGACCATCTATATTATGTAAGTTTTCCTTTCATCTTGGACGTAAATTCTATAATCCAACGGTGTAATTAATTTTGATGATGTGGATTAATGTGAAGGCTTTAATGGTGCCTCCAATTAGTAAATATAAGATAAGAAAAAATATAGGATATAAGATATAGATAGAGATAGAGATAGATGTAGATGTAGATGTAGATGTTAATGTATAATCATAGATAGATAGATAGATAGATAAATAGATAGATAGATGTACTTCGAATATCTCGAAATGGATTTCCCCTACACATACTCTTTACTAAACATTCAATCGTAGGCATTAAGTGCAAATGGGGCATACAAAGGGTCCGCGAGCGTCCGCGAACAGAAAGATGAAACTAACACGGTTATCAATGTAATGCACATTAGTACAATTGTTGCTTCGCGAACGATCCTGGACAAGCGTCCGCTTGCATCCCTAATGCCAAGAGCATGGTCAACTGGACCGGTTCAATCTCTTATACTAATTAAATATACTCGAAACGGATTTCCTCCAGACGTACATTTACTATATACATTCAATCGTAGGCTTATTAAGGGCATCTCCAGCCGCGCCACCTGGAAGGCCTCCCCAGGCGATTTTTTCGCGCCGGCACCGAAAAAACGGCCCAGTTGCGCCCCCAGGAGCCCGATTTTCGCCGGCTTGGGCCGAAAACAGCGTCGGCGGACCCAGCCCGAACCCGGCGCGCTGGGGGGCGCCCGGGGGCGCCGGGGCGAGCTGTTTTGGCGCGAAAAAGACGCGGGCCAGCCGCGTCAGCGACTCGGCGCCTCGTCTTCCCCCAACAGCCTCGGTTCCCGCGTGGAATCAATGGCAAGGCTGCCGCCTGTCAGCCTTGCCATTGATTCCTCACGGGCGGCGCTTCACGGGACGGCGCGCTGACGCCTCCCCTCCCTCGCACGCGTACACACGGGCGGGGCCCGGCTATAAAAGCCGGCAACCTCCACTCGCCTGTGCCCACACCAGCCCCGCCCCTCGCCGCCGTCCAGCCCCTCCCTCTCCCTGCCTCTCCCGAGCGCCGCCGCCCAGCCCCTCCCTCTACCTCTCCCGAGCCCGCCCAGCCCCGCCGTCGCCATGGCAGAACGCTTCCCCGGAGACGAGGCGGCGGCCAACGGCTTCGGCCACCGTTTGCTCCGCGAACAGGAGTCCTGACTCCTTTTCCAGGCGAACATCCCAGCGTCGCCGGACATGCGCGCCGGGCCGACGGGGTGAAGACTCAGCACCGGGGGAGTGCCCATTTCCCCGTTGCCCGACGTCGTGGCGAAGCCGAAGTACTTCGCCGAGGAGGTCGAGATCGTGCGCGCGTCCCTCACCGACGCCCAACTCTCCCTCCCCCAGTACGCCGCCGACAACCACGCGGCCTGGGCGGCGTATTTCGAGCGCCGCCAGCAGCAGCGATTGGCGTCCACCAACGGCGCGCCGGTGGTCGGCGGCCGGCAGAACAGCGAGGGGCGCCACCTCTGGTGGGGCGTCCCCGTCCGCACACTCGAGGGCGTGCTCACGTACCTCGAGGGCGGCAACGACCCGCCGTTGGCATACCCCCCGGCGCAGCACCGACGCGTCGGGCCATGGGCGCCAAGGAGGTTCGGGTCCTCCTCCTCCTCCTCCTCCCGATCCTCATCGCACTCCTCCGGCACTCTGGCCCTGCTCGGCGTCAAGGCCGAGCCTGCGGCGGAGTCGCCGCTCGGCCGGCGCACTCGCCGCGCCGGCATCGTCATCAACGAGGGCGGCTGGCGCGCCTCCTCCTCGTCGGCTCCTCCGCGCTTCGTCAAGCCAAAGACGGAGCCGGGGCTGGCGCCGGTGAAGAGGGAGCCGGGGCTGACGCCGGTGAAGGCGGAGTTCGACGACGACGATGCGGCCCTAGAATGGGCGCGCCAGGACTCCATTGCGATGGAGAAGGCGCGCCGGGAGAAGGTGAAGGAGCGCCAGTGCGCCGCTTCGAGGACCGCCGACGCGGCCGCGATGAAGACGGGGTCGTCGTCCTACGCGACAGCGACGACGACGACGACGACGCGACGTCGCCAATCCGCCATGGCGACGCCGGGTCCAGCAGGGGCGCCCGCGTCAAGGAGGAGAAGGCCGACGACGACGATGGCAGCGACGACTTCAGCCCTTTTCTTTTTTAGATTAGGTTAATGTAATGAAAATGCGCGAATTTCGCCGAAATTTGCCATGTTTAGCCGAAATTTACCTACTTTTTATCATAACTTCGCCGAACGGCCCTTCTTTTTTTTAATACGCGCCTGGGAACCAACGGCTGGGGACCGACTCGCCCCCAGGGCCTTTTTTGCGCCGGCTCACCCCCAGGCGGCGCTTTTAGACGCCCCCTGGGAGGCCAACGGCTGGAGATGCCGTAATGCTCATAGATGTGTAAAGCGGATATCAAATCCTAAAACTAGGTTCCTCCGGGGCATTCATTAAACAGTTTTGCTAGAACTCATCTATTCCTAGATGAGATATAATTTGGTCTCATTCACCTTTTATAGCGATTGGATATGAACACTGATGGATTTGATTGGTATATATAGCTTCCCAATGCCATAGCTCCAGAACATCTCATTCCACACAAGCACCACCGATCAATTCGTTCTCCATGGCGCCCAAATCAATTCTAGCACTAGCCCTCCTTGTTGTCCTGGTGCCATTCTCCCATGGCGTCACGGCCTTGGTGTCGTCGTCGCCGCCGTTCAACGGCAGCGGCGGTGGTGGCTTCAGCCTCCGGCTCATCGCCAACCACCAGCCGACACACTACGACTTGGCGAGCCTCCAGCGTGCCAAGGAGCAGGTAAAGTGCAGGATCAAGCACCAAATCCTGCCAAATGAGATACGGCCGTTCATGTGCCCGCTGCAGGAAATGATGTACGCCGTCATGGTGGGCATCGGCACGGGGGCTGGGTTCCAGAATTACCAGCTCGCACTGGACATGGCGGGCGGCTTGTCCTGGATGCAGTGCTTGCCGTGTCAGCCCTGTCTGCCGCAGCTCACCCCGGTGTTCGATCCAACCAAGTCCCCGACCTACAGCACCGTCCCGGCACACAATACCCTCTGGTGTCGTCCTCCCTACCAAGCTTTGCCAAACGGGGCGTGCGGGTTCCGCATTGAATATCGGGACGCCACCGGGGCTTCGGGGTACCTTGCCAGGGACACCTTCTCCTTGCCGACCGGGAACAACCAGTTTGTGCCACTGGAGGGCATCGTCTTTGGCTGCGCCCATCACACCGAGCACTTCCATAACCAGGACACTGTCGCCGGCATCCTCAGCTTGGGAATGGGACCGGTGGGCAAGCCTCCGACAGCTTTCACGAAGCAGGTCCTTCCACACCATGGCGGCCGCTTCTCCAAGTTCTCCTACTGCCCGTTTAAGCCGGGGACAAGCCTGTACAGCTACCTCCGGTTTGGTAACGACATCCCTAGCCGTCCACCGGCGGGTGTGCACCGCCAGAGCACGCCTGTCCTTGCGCCGGCCGAGAACAGAGAGGCCTACTTCGTCAAGCTCGCGGGGATCACCATCGGCGTCAACCGACTGCGCAGCGTCACGCCGGATATGTTTCGGCGCACCGCGCACGGGACGGGCGGGTGCGTGATCGACATCGGCACGAAGATGACGTCGTTCGTGCACGCGGCGTACGTCCACATCGAGCAGGCGGTGCGGCAACACCTGGAGCACCACGGAGCACATATCGTGGTGGTCCGAGGCCACAAGTGCGTGCAGCACCCAGCGGCGCACGTCCTCCCGAGCATGACACTCCATTTCGAGAATGGTGCGTGGCTCCGGATCTTGCCGGAGCATGTGTTCATGCCGCTCGTCGTCAGCGGCCACCATTACCAGTGCCTTGGCTTCGTCTCGTCCACGGATCTGACGGTCATCGGCGCCCGGCAGCAAGTCAACCATCGCTTCATCTTCGACCTCCATGATACCATACCCATCATGAGCTTTAATGCGGAGGACTGTCACCTAGAAGGCGCCTGACCTCGGCATCATGTATCGTGCGCTGCTTCAACTAGATCTCTGCTCTAGAGTTTAGACATCTGTAGCAGCAGAAATTTGTGGCGAGAAAAACTCATTTAATAATTAAGGCAGGCGCGATCTTGTCTCCATTCCAAATGCTACTCCCTCATTTCCGGTTTATAGGGTTTATCTCAACTTTTTTTATTTTTTCAATTTAAGGGGCTCATCTCCATCTTATTTTTAGTTTCTGAGACAAATTAAATTTTTACATATAAGAATTAAAAAAGAACACATCAATGCATGTAATGTTCCTACTTATCTGGTGATCAAGCATGCATGCACTATAATTAATCCAAATTAATGCATGAGCTTAATTGAGATAGTTTTGTAAAATACGAGATACATTTCTTCACATACAAAATGCTTTGGTTGATAAGATTCAGATTTCAACCTTATAAACCGGAAAGAAGAGAGTACTATATAATTGAGCTCACGCCGTATTAATGCTTCAATCTCCCGTGGTCCTTATATATGAACTTTGGTGCCTATTTGTCCTCGGAGGCCACACGCGCACGCAGTGCAATTCGTCCAGCAGCTTCGGCGCGTCACACCCGCCGCCATGACATGCGTTGCAGTTTTTTTTAAAGGGTGCGTTGCAGTGAAGTAATGCGTGTGTACTCGCTGTAGACGTTGTTGGCCATGCTTTCTCAGCCCACACGTGATCGAGCAGCGTGGGGAACGACGAGGCCGCTGCTGGCGCGAGAATTTCCGAAATTACTAGTTCAAGAGTACTCATTGCAAAGATCATTCCAACCTTCTCAGGTTGCGATAAATGGGTTGCTGCATGTGCGTCACTTGTCGCAACCTGAGAGTTTTCCCTTTTTTCGTAGATCTGTTTATTCAAAATGGTTTATCTTTTAAACCATGCGTCCAAATCTCGAATCTCTTTCACCGTTGGATTCCTCACGTCCAAATCTTCAAAACTAGATCGCATGTTGATAGGTTTTGACGAACTTTTTTCCAGAAAAAAACCGGATGAAAAAACCAAACCGGAAGCATGGGTTTTTCCCTTTTCGAAAGAGACACGCCCGTGCCTCTCACGAAATCACAACCGTGCCTCTCATGGAAGCAAACCCGTGACTCTCGCGGAAGGAAAAAAAAGGAGAAAATGTATTTTTTCGTTTCCAAGGAGGCACAGCTGTGACTCTCGCGAAAGCACAACCATGCCTCTCGAGGAAGGAAAGAAAAAGAAAAAACATGTTTTTTCCGTTTCCGATGAGGCAAGGCCTGAAGGAAATATGCCCTAGAGGCAATAATAAAGTTATTATTTATTTCCTTAATTCATGATAAATGTTTATTATTCATACTATAATTGTATTAACCGGAAACTTAGTACATGTATGAATACATAGACAAAACATATAATCCCTACTATGTCTCTACTTGACTAGCTTGTTAATCAAAGATGGTTATGTTTCCTAACCATGGACATGTGTTGTCATTTGATGAAAGGGATCACATCATTAGGCGAATGATGTGTTGGACATGACCCATCAATTAGCTTAGCATTATGATCATGTCAGTTTCATTGCTACTGCTTTCTTCATGACTTATACAAGTTCCTCAGACTATGAAATTATGCAACTTCCGAATACCGGAGGAAGACTTTGTGTGCTACCAAACGTCGCAACATAAATGAGTGATTTTAAAGGTGCTCCACTGGTGTCTCCGAAGGTGTTTGTTGAGTTGGCATAGATCGAGATTAGGATTTGTCACTCCGTGTTTCGGAGAGGTATCTCTGGGCCCTCTCGGTAATACTCATCACTATAAGCCTTGCAAGCATTGTGACTAATGAGTTAGTTGCGGGATGAAGTATTACGGAACGAGTAAAGAGACTTGCCAGTAATGAGATTGAACTAGGTATTGAGATACCGACGATCGAATCTCGGGAAAATAACATACCGATGACAAAGGGAACAACGTATGTTGTTATGCGGTATGACCGATAAAGATCTTCGTAGAATATGTAGGAACCAATATGAGCATCCAGGTTTCGCTATTGCTTATTGACCGGAAGTGAGTCTCGGTCATGTCTACATAGTTCTCGAACCCATATGGTCCGCACGCTTAACGTTCGATGACGATCGATATTATGAGTTTATGTGTTTGATGTACCAAAGGTGGTTTGGAGTCCCTAATGTGATCACGGACATGACGAGGAGTCTAGAAATGGTCGAGACATAAAGATTGATATATTGGAAGGCTATGTTTGGACACCAGAAAGGTTCCAAGTGGTTCGGGCATTTTTCCGGAGTACCGGGAGGTTACCGGAACCCCCCGGGGAGTTAATGAGCCTTAATGGGCCATGGTGGAAGAGAGGAGGAGGCGGCTGAGGAAGTCCTGGATTAAGGGGTCCTTGGACAGCCGGACTATATGCTTTAGCCGGACTGTTGGACTATGAAGATACAAGATAGAAGACTCCGTCCCATGTCCGAATGGGACTCTCCTTTGCGTGGAAGGCAAGCTTGGCGATTCAGATATGTAGATTTCCTTCTCTATAACCGACTCTATGTAACCCTAGCCCCCTCCGGTGTCTATATAAACTGGAGGGTTTAGTCCGTAGGACAAGAACAATCAGAATCATAAGCTAGCTCCTAGGGTTAGCCTCTTCGATCTCGTGGTAGATCAACTCTTGTAATACTCATATCATCAAGATCAATCAAGCAGGAAGTAGGGTATTACCTCCATAGAGAGGGCCCGAACCTGGGTAAACATCGTGTCCCCGCCTCCTGTTACCATTAGCCTTAGACGCATAGTTCGGGACCCCCTACCCGAGATCTGCCGGTTTTGACACCGATATTGGTGCTTTCATTGAGAGTTCCACTATGTCGTAATCGTAAGGCTTCATAGCTCCCTTAATCATATACAATGATGTTATCCAGGGCGAGACTTTTCTCCCCGGACAGATCTTCGTATTCAGCAGCTTCGCACTGCGGGCCAACTCACTTGGTCATCTGGAGCAGATCGACAGCTACGCCCCTGGCCATCGGGTCAGGTTTGGAAGTTTGAACTACATTGCCGATATCCGCGGAGACTTGATCTTCGACGGATTTGAACCCACGACAACCACTCCCTATAGCCACGATGAACATGACTTAAATCTGTCATCGGACTATGATCAGGAGACAGCGCATGTGACTATCCTGGCCCTAGATCCAGAACAGATCGCGCCGTCCGCGGACGGGGGCTGGACCCCACCAAGGAAGTCACATACTCTACAACGCTTGAGACGAACACAGATTCAACCTCTAGCGAGGCCTGTGCCATTGGACCCTCGGACTCGTCTCCGGATATAGGTTCTGAACCGCGTGTGTCCGTGCCCGTCGAATCTGATTGGGCGCCGATCTTGGAGTTCACCTCCGCGGACATCTTTCAACACTCGCCCTTGGGCGATGTATTAAATTCGTTAAGATCTCTCTCCTTGTTAGGAGATTCTTGGCCGAACTATGTCCGGCTTGAGTGGGAAACGGGCGACGAAGAACTTCGCTGCCCACCCACGTACGACGACTTGACCGACATGCTTGACTTCGACTCCGAAGACATCGACAGTATGGACAACGATGCGGGAGAAGAAGAGGAACCACCACCCATAGGGCGCTGGACAGCCACCTCGTCATACGATATTTACATGGTGGATACCCCCAAAGAAGATAATGGCGAGGACAAAAAAGATACATGTGAGGACAAACCTCCCGAGAAGCAGCCGAAGCGCCGACGTCAGCGGCGCCGCTCTAAACAACGCCATGGTAAAAACTGCAATACCGCCACAGGAGACAATAGCACTCTGGACGATGCCGAAGATAACGAAGACGACCCCACCCAGCCAGGTTTCGAACAGGCCGGATGGGAGCATGGGCAAGTCAGCCCTGACGAACAGGCCATAAATGAAGACTCGGAGAACGATAATCACATGTCCCTCTTTGAGGACGAGGTGAGCCTTAGCGACGAAGAATTTACCGTACGAGAGGACCCCGTCGAACAGGAGCGCTTCAAGCGCCGGCTTATAGCCACTGCAAAGAGCCTGAAGAAAAAACAGCAGCAGCTTGAAGCTAATCAAGATTTGCTCACTGATAAATGGACCGAGGTCCTGGCAGCCGAGGAATCTGGACTCGAGCGCCTAACCAAAAGCTACCCAAAGCGCAGGTTGTTACCTCAATTCGACGACAAAGCACTAGAGCCTAAACTACCAGTGCGGGATACAGCTGACCGGCCACCACGTGGCCGAGACAAATTGGTGCATCGGCCCAAACACAGACCCGCACCGCGTCGCTGAACAAAAATAAATGCAAAAGCTCGAGGATATACAAATAACCTATGGCACGACTTGCAAAGGAGAACAGGTCAACCTAGGTCGATCTACGGATCGCGGGGGCACGCCCTAGTGCACAACGACGGCTGCCACACCAGGTACAATAAAAAACAAAATGTCTGGGCCGAATACCGCAGACCAGCTCCATCCGAACTGCATCGCGATGTAGCCCGACATAGAGGCGCTGCACACCCCCTTTGCTGCATCGATGAAGTAATGGACCACGAGTTCCAAAAAGGGTTTAAACCCGTAAACATCGAATCATATGATGGGACAACAGATCCTGGGGTGTGGATTGAAGACTTCCTTCTCCACATTCATATGGCCCGTGGTGATTATCCCCATGCCATCAAGTATCTCCCACTAAAACTCAAGGGACCAGCCTGCCACTAGTTGAATAGTCTGCCCAAAAACTCCATCGGCAGTTGGTAGAACCTGGAAGACGCATTTCTTGACAACTTTCAGGGCACTTATGTATGACCACCGGACGCTGACGACTTAAGCCACATAATCCAACAGCCCGAAGAGTCAAACAGGAAATTCTGGAGTCGGTTCTTAACTAAAAAGAATCAAATCATCGACTGTCCGGATGCCAAAGCCCTAGCGGCCTTTAAGCATAACATCCGTGATGAATGGCTAGCCCGACACCTTGGACAAGAGAAGTCGAGATCCATGGCAGACCTTATGACGCTCATGACCCGCTTTTGTGCGGGGGAAGATAGCTGGCTAGCACGCAGCAACAACACCTCAAGTAAGCCTAGACATTCTAAATCCAGAGAGGACAAAGACAAGCCCTGGCGCAGCAAGCACAAACGCTGAAACAACGGCGATAGCGCCAAAGACACAACTGTCAACACCGGATTCAGCGGCTCTATTACCGGTCAAAGGAAGAAACCATTCAAAAGAAACAATCCGGGCACGTCCAGTTTGGATCACATACTCGACCGTTCATGCAAAATTCACGGCACCCCAGGAACACCAGCTAATCATACCAACAGAGAATGTTGGGTCTTCAAACAAGCCGGTAAGTCAAATGCCGATAGCAAGGAGAAGGGGCCTCAAAATCGATGACGACGACGAGGAGCCCCGGCCACCAAAGACAGGGGGGCCGAAGAAGTTCCCTCCGTAAAATAAAATGGTGAATATGATATAAGCCACCCACATTCCCAAGCGAGAACGGAGGTGTGTACTCAAGGACATGTACACGATGGAGCCAGTCACCCCAAAGTACAACCCATGGTCGTCCAGCTCAATCACCTTCGATAGCAAGGATCATCCGACCAATACCCGTCAAGGCGGCTCAGCCGCACTGGTCCTCGACCCAATAATCGACGGATTTCACCTCACGCAAGTCCTCATGGATGGAGGCAGTTGCCTGAACCTGGTTTATCGGGATAAAGTGCACAGGATGGGCATAGATCCTTCAAGGATCAAACCCACTAAAACCACCTTCAAAGGTGTCATACCAGGTGTAGAGGCGTGCAGTACAGGCTCAACCACACCGGAAGTGGTCTTCGGATCCCCAGATAACTTCAGAAGCGAAGAGTTAACCTTCGACATCGTCCCTTTCCACGATGGTTATCACGCACTGCTTGGAGGAGCCGCATTTCTCCGGTTTAATGTGGCGCCGCACTACACTTCTCTTAAGCTCAAGATGCCTGGTCCACATAGCGTTATAACAGTCAATGGAAACACTGAACGCTCCCGCAGTATGAAAGAGCATACCGCCGCCCTAAAGGCATAAGAACGGAGCGGTCTCTCACTGTCGAACATTAATTCGACAGCCAAGCTCCCGGACACTGTTAAAAGAGTCCAAACTATCGCGCGGCACGACAACTCAGCTTAATTAATAATTTCGACAATGAACGGCGGCGCAGCCAGGTGGTGTCCCACAATACGGATCAATCGCTGGGGGACAAACAAATATTTTTTGCATCTTCTTTTCAGGTTTCACCTTTTGTCCTAGGTCATCATCAGGCAACCTGGCGACCGGACCTATGAAGGAAAGGACACCGCGGCGGGAGACAACTCGAACATGCGGGGGAATCCCTAGATATTTCCCTCGATGATTATTATACTATTGTCCGAATCCGCATGCAGCTCCCGCCCTGGCCCTAGCAGGTTTCGAAGTCATATTCCTTTTTATCGCACTATTTGTACTCATACGCTTTGACGTATTATTCAATTACAAAACCGCGGCTGCATATGACGTTCACTTGCCTTCTCTTTTTTTGAAATTCTCTGTCAATTAGTAGCCGTACACTTTGGTACGCATTAATATGCCAGGGGTTTCACTGTACCCAGAACAAGGCAAACAAGTCTGAACCCCTTCACGACTGTTCGGTACCCCGAACTTATAGCACTATATGCATCAGCTCCGAATCATGTCTTTGGTAAAATGTTGGGTTTGCCCGGCTCCCGTGTTTTGCTACCTTATGTTCCGCTATATCGGCCAAGGCGGCACAGGGAGAACTACTGCGATTGTGTCCCGGTTCTTCCGGATGAGCACCTCAGTAGAGAAAGCTGAAAACTGACTGTCATGATGTAGCGAGAGCTGGTCGTTGTTCGAGAGGTCTCAAAATCCATAAAGATTTCTTCCGCATTATATGACACTTCTATGACGATAATTGTGACAAAACCCGGTATCATCATAGATGTGGTGGGCTCCTACTTCTATGACAAAAAATCATGACAGATAATGGGCTTTTCGTCCTGGGCGGGCCGGAGACGCAGCTGCATGACATTCTTTGGGCCGTCCATGACGGAAAAAACCGTGGTAGAAACGAGGGGGAGGAAAATTTCGGGGAGTTGCCGGTTACGGTGGGAGGTCGGGGGCTGAGCGATGCGCGTTTCTCTCGTACACGTACGCGTGTGTGTGAGGCGTTGGCTCTAACTGAACCCAAGCGAGGCATTGGGCTCTAACTGAACCCGAGCGATTGCACTGCAGGCTACGTGTTACTGAACCTGAGCGATCGATCGATGGCTGTTAACTGAACCCGATGGAGCGATTCCTTTGCTACTGCTGCTAACTGAAGCCAATCGATTGGATGAACAGTGAGCGTCGCGGGGGGGGGAGGGATTTGGATGAACAGTGAGTGGTGGCGTTGCCTCTGGATGAACAGGACCCCGTGGTGTGGAGGGCTGGATGAACAGTAGATGGTGGAGGGGTGGCCGTGGAGGGGTGGTTGAACAGGACCACGTGGTGTGGACGGCTGGATGAACAGTAGACGGTGGAGGGCTGGATGAACAGTAGACGGTGGAGGGGTGGTTGAACAGTAGCCGGTGGAGTAGCGCGCGGTGGAGGCTGGATGAACAGGAGCCCGTGGAGGCTGGAGGAGGTCGACGGTAGCCCATGGAGGCTGGAGGAGGTCGACGGTGGAGATGAACAGTATCCCGTGGAGTCCCGTTTTGCGGTACGCCCGACCCCTCCCGATGAACAGGACCCCCGTTTTGACCGTAACACTCCAACACAAGTCTGTTTCGTCCGTTTTGCGGTACGCCACAGCCCTCCCGATGAACAAGACCGCCGTTTCGACCGTAGCACTCCAACACAAGTCTGTTTCGTTCGTTTTGCGGTATTCCACACACCTCTCGATCAACAGGACCCCCGTTTCGACCGTATGAGGTCCGTTTCCTCCGTTTTGCGGTACGCCACACCCCTCCCGATCAACAGGACCCCATTCTGAATGTAGGAGGTCCATTTCCTCCGGTGTGCGGTATGCTAGGCCTCGTTTCCATCGCCTATTCCGTCCAAGCCCTCCCGATGAACATGACCACGCATTCCGTTCCGACCCAGCCAGTTGGCTCCCCATGAACACGACGACAACGATGTTTCTCCGTTCCGACCCAACCATGTACGTATGCGCGAGTAGGCGTTCGAGACCCTGCCCGTATGTACATATGTGGCTGTATTTTCTTTCTTGCACCCTCGCCGTTGTACGTATGTGTACATGCTACATGCGCGCCTCTACTACGACACGTGCACACCTCTACATCAACCAGTATGTACATACACGTTCGCGGCCAGATCACAACGCTACATATGCTTCGACGAGGTGGGTCCCGACTGTCAGGCACTTCCTTACCTGCGAAGATGTAGCTGGTGGGTCCCAGCAGTCAGGGGGGCGAATTGTTTTTTTTGCCTGGACGCACTTGCTTGCGTGCGAAGATGTAGCTGGTGGGTCCCAGCAGTCAGGGGGGCGAATCGTTTTCTTTTGCTCGGACGCACTTCCTTGCGTGCAAAGATGTAACTGGTGGGTCCCAGCAGTCAGGGGGGCGAATAGTTTTTTTTGCCCGGACGCACTTCCTTGCGTGCGAAGGTGCAGCTGGTGGGTCCTAGCAGTCAGGGGGAAATGTTATTTTCACGAAATATGGTGGCATGTCCGGTGGGTCCCCGCTGTCAGGTGGAGGAATAATTATTTTCCATGTAATAAGGAGGCACTTCCTTGCTGCGACCATGGACCCAGCTGTCAGCCTCTCCACATACAGTCCACGTCCG
The DNA here is from genome assembly GCF_018294505.1 of Triticum aestivum. NCBI lineage: Eukaryota > Viridiplantae > Streptophyta > Magnoliopsida > Poales > Poaceae > Triticum > Triticum aestivum. The sequence continues at coordinate 659,492,253 of NC_057813.1, read as the reverse complement.
ATGGAAGTCGTTCCTTGACCACGTTGACCACGCCGCGCCGAGAGCACCAGGGTTGTGGACGACTGCGAGGCCTAGGAAGGGGACGACGGGAGCCGGGGAAGACGCGGCAGTGGAAGCCCGCGCGAAGAGGAGTACGAGGGTTCACTGGTTCGGCTGCGGTGTGAGGCTGCCGTCGCCGCAGGGCCTGGCCAGCGGTGGGAATAGTAGGGGGCGGTGAGGCCTTCGCGGCAGCACATCCGGCCACGGAATGCAGGAGCATGCGGCACGACCGGTGCTACTTTGGGTGGCTGGAGCAAGACGACCAGAGGTTGAAGAAGCACTACGGCCGTTGGATGGACATTGTACGGTCACTAGAGCTAGAATCATTTATATTGACTAAGTTGACAAAGCCCTCCATCCCCGTCAACTTAGTAGGCCCACAAGTCAGCCTCCCACAAAGGTGGGTCCCAGCTAGCAGGGGGTATTCATTTTTTTGTGCGTAATAAGGAGGCACTTCCGATGGGTCCGAGCTGACAGCAGGGGGAACGTTTTTTCGCGAAATACGGTGGTCCGTCGGGTGGGTCCCAGCAGTCAGGGGCAAACGTTTTTTTCGCGAAATACTGGTGGCCCGTATGGTGGGTCCCTGCTGTCAAGTGGAGGAATAATTATTTTCCGCGTAATAAGGAGGCACTTCCTTGCGGCTGCCCTGGACCTAGTTGTCAGCCTCTTCACGTACAGTATTCTTCTGATGGAATTCGGTCGTTGACCACATTGACCATGCCGCGCTGAGAGCACCATTGCGGTGGACGACGGTGAGGCCTAGGAAGGGGATGAAGCGGAGCCGGGGAAGACGTGGCAGTGGATGCCCACGCGGAGAGGAGTACGAGGGTTCACTGGTTCGGCTGCGCTGCCATCGCCGCAGAATAACAGGGGGTGTGGGTGAGTGGAGTGGAGGGATGGCTTGGCCAGCAGTGGTAGTAGTATGGAGGCGGTGAGGCCTCCGCGGTAGCACAGCCGGCCACAGTAGGCAGGAGCAGGCGGCACGACCGGCGCTGCTTTGGGCGGCTGGACCCATACGAAGACCAGAGGTTGAAGAAGCACTACGCCCGTTGGATGGACATCGTACGGTCAGTCGAGCTAGAATCGTGCATATATTGACTAAGTTGACAAAGCCCTTCGTCCCCGTCAACTTAGTAGGCCCCGTCAACTTAGTGGACATCGTATGGGGAGTATTCTTTTTTTGGGCGTAATAAGGAGGCACTTCCTTGCGTGCGAAGATATAGCTGGTGGGTCCGAGCTGTCAGTGGCGGTAACGTTTTTTCCGTGAAATACAGAGGCCCTTTTGGTGGGTCCCAGATGTCAGGTGGAGGAATCATTATTTTGCGCGTAATAAGGAGGCATTTCCTTGCGTGCGGCCATGGACCCAGCTGTCAGCCTCTCCACGTACAGTCCACTTCAGATGCATGTCGGTTGTTGACCACGTTGACCACGCCACGCCGGGAGCACCAGGGCGGTGGACGACGGCGAGGCCTAGGAAGGGAACGACACAGAGGCAGGGAAGACTCGGCAGTTGTTTCCCACGCGGAGGGGAGTACGACTGTACGAGGGTTTACTGGTTCGTTTGCCGTCGCCCGAGAATAACAGCAGGTGTGGGACTGTGGGTGAGTAGAGGGATGGCTAGGCCCGCGATGGAAGTATGGTGGGGCGGTGAGGCTTGCGCGGCAGCACAGCCGGCCACGTGGAGGAGGGAGCAAGCAGTCCCGCCGGCGCTTGTTTGAGCGGCTGCAGCAAGAAGAGCAGAGATTGAAGAAGCACGACGGCCGTTGATTGGACATCCAACGGTATACAGGCCATCTGTGGAAAGCCTCAAATCTGTGGAAAATAGCATACAACCCATCTGCCATTATTTTAAATAGTTTATAGCCCATTTGTTAATTCTTACGGGTTTTTTTGGCGACCATATTCTTTTTGTTAGCATTACAGCCCATATTGTGGCCACGGTTAAAAAATTATACAAAATTTTGCATATGTCGGTGTGGTCTGAACTGTTTTTAATCCCGAAATTTCAAGTCACATTCAGACTGATTTTAAAAATAAATGTATATCAATATAAAATCCAATAAATTGTACACGCATAAAAATCAATGCAATTTAAAATCTCGAAATGAAAAAAAGATATTTGAAACTAATTGCCGGTTTGATGTGTTTTAAAAATGTACATCCCATTTCTCATTACTGATAGGCCATTTTCTCGGCCAACTGAATGAAGCTCTCCTTGTCTTGAAAGATTTGTAGCCCAACAGGCCTGATAAAGCGACTTACTTGACAAATCGCAAAAAAACTGGGCTAGCCATTTTCAGAAACAAAAAAAACTACCAGGCTGGTCTGTGGTAAACATAAAAGAAAAGGCTGTCTAGACAGGCCAGAGTGTCCCGCACAGCCCAGTTGACACCCTTCTTCCGTCTCAAAAACAAATTAGATAAATGCCACTCCAATTATGGCGATTCATAAAAATGCCACTGCAATTTCCAAACTTTGAAAAATGCCACTACAATTTTTGCAAACTTTGAAAAACGCCACTGCAGTTTGCAAACTTTGAAAAACGCCACTCCAGACTTCGAAAAATGCCACTAGAAATGGCATGAAATGGCATTTTTCAAAGTTTGGAAATTGCAATGGCATTTCTCGGAGGCATTTATCAAATTAACCCAAAACAAAAATAAATGGGCGAGCTGCTGGGTCCCTGGTGTCTGTTGCTCGTTGTGCAATTCTCTCGTTTATTGACTACGTTGACAATGGCATGGGACCCAGATGTCAGAAATCCACTAGGAGGAGCCATTTTTTTATTGACTTGAAATAAGGAGGCACTTGCTTGCGTACTGCCATGACCTTGGCGGGTCCCTGCTGTCATCCTCTCCACATACAATCATCTCCTGATTGTGTACGCGTCAACTTGCTAGGCCCACAAGTCAGCCTCTAAACCCGTGGAGGACAAATACAACCCATTTAAAAAAATAACATCCCATTCCATACTTTCAAACGGAAAGTTCAACATTCAGAGCAAAGTAACAGGTCTGATCCACATATAGAGTACTGAACTTCCATGTCGACAACCATAATAGCCAAGTTAACTATCTACTCCCACTAGACAAGTACTAACTTACTCTTAGCTAACTAGATGATGCCGACCGCCATCTGTGGTACACGCTAAACGCCGGCACCGGCGTCCTACGCCTCGCCTTGGACTTGCCAGATGTGCGATAGGGCGCGTTGCTCGCGCGCGTTGGCCCTTTCCATGCCGGCGTGGTCCACCGAAGCTTCGGCTTCCAAGCGGGAAACCCACTTGACGAGCTGGTAGTAAAAATCAGCGTCGTGAACGCGTGCGTGCCTGAAAGCCTCTAGGGCTATTTGCCGGGCGCCGGCCTCCATGTAGTCGGCCCAGTTGCGGGCGCTCTGCTCGCGACTCAGAGCATAGGTGCGCTGCTGCTTCATGTCCCTCTGGCGGTGCAAATCGGCGATACGCTGCTCCTCCGCCAAGCGGTCGCGCTCCAACAACTCCTGCTCCTCCGCCATGCGGTCGCGCTCCAACAACTCCTCGATCTGCGCATTGCCATCTAAAGACAGATAGAATGCCTCCTCCCTCCGTCTTCCTTCCGGTGAAAAACCGAACACTAGTTCCGGCGGTGACCGCCTCCGGCGTCGCCTACCGCAGACGGGCGGGGGCATGGCGGACGTGGCGAGCGACGTCAGGCCGGTGGGGGCTTATGAGGATATGGCGAGTTGGGTCATGGTGGCACCAGAGAAGGCCGGGAAACAGTACTTATAGGGGGAAGGTAGCGCGACGGTCATCGGAATTCAATGCATAATGGCTTAGCACGCCAGCTTGCCGTGGAAAACTAGGGAAACTGAAATTATGACTGTGCCGTCCCGTCCCGTCTGGGTCGCACACCGGCATGGCGGTCAAACAAGTGCACTCGAATCATCTCTCTCCTTGTCAATAATGATTCCACGGATTTAAAAAGCCCACAACAATTAAAGCATATCTTTTTTCGTATTAGTTAGCTGCTTTAATTATGGCTGGCTGCATGCAGGCACTCAGAATCGCTCGCAGGCAGTACGCGAAGCAGCATGCAACGAGTCGCAGCCGAGGGCACGCATGCAGCCACTTAAATCGCTGGAATTAATTAGGCTTAAACTTCTGCATGCTGTTAATTATTGCCATGCCTTGGTCTTGCTGCTTTGCTCACGGGACTAATAAACCCGGATGGAGGGAGTACCTTGGTTGGTGAGAGGTTTGAATTAAGCCCTGTAAACCGGAAAGGAGGTACTAGTACGTGCGTGATCCGCTATTTATTTGTGTAGGATCGAGTAGGTCGTTTCTTGAATTGAGCCCTGCAAACCGGAAAGGAGGTAGTACGCGCGTGATCCGCTATTTATCCGTGTAGGATCAATAGTGTAGCTTGTCAGTTTCTTCAGAGGTAGGCATTTTTATCCGTGTAGGATCGATAGTGTAGCTTGTCAGTTTCTTCAGAGGTAGGCATTTTTATTCAAAAACCTGCCACTTTGCATCTTGCGTCGCAAATAAAACTACCAGGAGCGCATTTGTAGGCTAGTGATCGATCAGTAACTTGTAAACAGTGAGCGAATAGAAATAAGTAAATTAATGCATCTCAATGATTCACAGATCATATACAAATATGTAGCTCCAAAAGCAAAGATCAGCCACTTCGGATCTTGCGTCGCAACTAAAACTAACTAGTATGATTCCCATACATAAGATCAACATGTTAATGCATCTCAATGATTCACAGATCATATACAAATATGTAGCTCCAAAAGCAAAGATCTAGAAAAAACACTTGTTGTTCCTACTAACATGGATGCTTCTATTGTTTGTGAAGTCTACAATTCCTCTTGCAAACGTAAGTGGTTTCACCAACAACTGGAACCATGAGAATGAACCACACATGATGGAGGAACATCCACTGCAATATGATTTTTTCTTCTCTCGACCACACCACGAGACTATTTTCGGAATACAAACTTTAATTTAGGCAAAATGATGCCCATTGTATAATCATACCAAAGCAATGAAGCACCAACTGTTGGCCAATAAATAGTACAGTACTACTTTTCTGCAGTCCATAAAGTGAATATCCAATCTTTGTGTCTATTTTCAAATCCCACTGCATGCAGTGACTATACCATTCTCTTGTGTAGTTCAACCAAAATTGCGGACACTTTGTTTGTTTTCCAAATAGCAAGGGGCAGACATCTATGTCTGCACAAATATCAAGCAGCTAGTAAACATATCAAGCAGCTAGCAAACCACTAGTATTACTATCTAATGACAGTACAAAAAGAGTAGCAAGATAGTAGCAAACCATGTACCTTCGTAATGAACATCTCATAGTGCCACCAATTGGATATAAAGGTTTGGAAAAAAACATGCTCCTAATGTTGAACCAGTTGGACTTTTTTGTGTAGCTCCACTAAAATCGAGCATCCCTGTTTGCATAGATATTGAAAGTGTGATTACTATAAAAGTGGCACTAGTTGAAGCATACACTCACAAATATAAGCATTCCAATTTCTTAATGGGAAAAGGTAGCAAGACTGTTTCTAACAACCTGTTTGAAGGAATAAATAAAGCAACAGCGGCTGATGTCAGGAAGGCATACATAGTTTTTTCTGAAAAAATGAGCCATTCCTGACCTTTCCTCTTCTTTTAAGCAAATTTTGTGCAGTTCTACTAAAATAAAATGCCATCACCGCCTTGACAATTTAGTGACACTGTACAAAAGGAAATGACTTGACATTACATCATGATGTCAGGTATGTAGTCGACAGGCATTAGAGGCAAACATACAGACCTCCTCCGATAACATAATGAACATTAATTTTAACAAAGGTGTGACTAGCTTTACCGGGATAATTTGAGTGAACTCTACACCATTCGAATACTACAAATATACACCAATCTAGTGGCTAGTGCAACAGTAGAGTAGTTAGTTTATTACAGGGTACAGTACAATGGTTTTACTGAACAGATTTCAATGAACTCTAGCACTGGAAGGTTTCTATAAGAATTAACAATACAAAATGTAAAGGTAACAAGTTTCAGCATTGGTATACTAGTGGCATTAGACAAAATGTAAAGGTAACAATACATCCACAGTCAACAGCTAACCCTGAAATAATCCAGTGACATTAAATGGCATTGCTTAAATTTATCGGTGGCATTAGACTAAGAGCGGCATTAGTTAAATGTGGCTTCACTTTAGGAGTAGCATTGCTTGACTTGACTGCTGGCGTTATACTAACAGCAAAAAAAGTGGCAATAAGAGCATGGGAGGCCCATTCGGACAGTGGGCGCGCCAGTATGATGTACCTCCACGGACGCAGAGTGGTGAGGGAGGTATGGTTGCCCAGAGCAACAAATATCCAGGCAGCATATGTGGATTACGTCCCATTTTTGTTCTCTTTAGCCACCTTTTTCCTATGTGAGGACAACAAACCGATCGACCTGGTCATTCTCTATTGCGTTGTCATGCCTTTCTACCCTTCTTCAACCAAGAGACACGAGACTCGTTCCTTAGCTACTGATTTTCCCCTTTTCAACATAGATGCGGGTTCGATGCCTACTCTCTTGGAAAGTACAGTCTCCCTTCCTTTCCTTATTCAACCCATACATGGATTAGTCTGCATGAAGTAGGGTTTCCTTTAATAGTGCAAATTATGGTTTTCGTCTGCGTGGCGAGTAGAGCAGAGGATAGCAAATTGGGAAGATGGTGGAGTGGAAAAAGATCCACATGCAACGACGTGCCAGATGGGGCAATAGAACAAGGATATGGTTCGAAAAGAGGTAGCATACCTGAGGGTCGGCGGGAAGTGGCTTCGCTCGTGGTCGGCGTCCTCCGCACACACTACGATAGCGAGCTTGGGGACGGAGGCCATCCAGCGCGAGCGCTAGGTCTGAGAGGACGGCCTTGTCATCAGTGCGTGACCTCGCTCGCCGACGACGAGTGCGTCAACGATGCACGTCCTTTTCTTCCCCTGCGGATCTGTGACCACCGGCGAGGAGGGAGAGAGGGGCCGTCTTTTTTAGATCTGGAGAGAGGGTGGTAGTGTGAGAAGCAAGTGGGCAGCCCTTGGCAAGAAAGCACTGAAGCTCCAGCCTATATATCTTTTTTATACTACTAGTACTGGAGGTGGAGTAGTGGTAGAGTAGTTTATATTTTCTCTGCGTACAGTACCAGTTAGTCGTGCTTCAAAACTGAACGGCACGCCATTAAAAAATAAAGGTCGATAACTAATGCGGCACCTCGGGCCAACGCGGCCAGATCGCATTTTGCACGAGAAATTACACACCATGTTTCGTTGACATGTGGTCCCATTCCAACATATCAGTGAGATGACGGCGAGTAGTAGGAGTATTTCCGAACCGACGTGTAGGCCGCGGCGCCCCTTCATGAACCGTGGCAAACTGGCAACCGTCCACCGACTCTTCGCCTTTCCCTCTCGATTTGGAACTGCTGTCGCACGCTCTTCCTCTCCCTCCTCCATTTTCCTTCATCCCTTCACCCTTTCTTCTGCCATTGTTCGATCATCTTCTCCATGGAGGGAACAGGACGGAAACGACCCCGTTATTCTTGCCCCGATCTTAAAGATAACGTGGTGGAGGAACTCATTGATCGATGCGACATCATCACCTCGGCTAGCATGGCAGGTTCATTCAAGCCCATTCTTGACTCAACTAATAACATCATTACAAGGAACCCAAGAGTCAAGGAGCGTTTTGATCTCCCCTATCTTCTTCGCCGTGACCCTGATGACTAGCGCCGTCACGACGGAGGCCTCGCCCTGTGCAAGTTGATGCCGCTTGATAATGATGTATGATGTTAATATTGGAAATATACCCTAGAGGCAATAATAAAATGGTTATTATTGTATTTCCTTGTTCATGATAATTGTCTATTATTCATGCTATAATTGTATTGACCGGAAACCGCAATACATGTGTGAATACATAGACGACAACATGTCCCTAGTGAGCCTCTAGTTGACTAGCTCGTTGATCAATAGATGGTCATGGTTTCCTGACCATGGACATTGGATGTCATTGATAACGGGATCACATCATTAGGAGAATGATGTGATGGACAAGACTCAATCCTAAGCCTAGCACAAGATCGTGTAGTTCGTATGCTAAAGCTTTTCTAAATGTCAAGTATCTTTTCCTTAGACCATGAGATTGTGCAACTCCCGGATACCGTAGGAATGCTTTGGGTGTATCAAACATCACAGTGTAACTGGGTGGCTATAAAGGTGCACTACGGGTATCTCCAGAAGTGTCTGTTGGGTTAACACGAATCGAGACTAGGATTTGTCACTCCGTGTGACGGAGAGGTATCTCTGGGCCCACTCGGTAGGACATCATCATAATGTGCACAATGTGATCAAGGAGTTTCAAATAGAACGCACATGAAGAATTTGTGAACAGACTGGGTTGAGTTTATCATAGAGGGGGAAGGGTCCGATCACATTCACTTCGCAGAAAAAATCAACTTGAAGAATTAGCAATAAGTGAATGCTGTAGAGGACATAAACTCATATATATAAGTGAATGCTGTAGAGTTCCTCATTCAGAGCTGCTCTTCTTGTGAGATGAAGATTTTGGGGATTTTTATGATGAAGACTTTGAGGATTTCTTCTTCTTCTTCGCATCATCAGAACTATAATCCTTGTACTTCTTCTTCTTTGATTCCTTATCCCACTGAGGACAATCTTGGATGTAGTGACCGGGTTTCTTGCATTTGTGGAATAGCCTCTTCTTGTAGTCACTAGATGAGGAACCATTACTCCTTGAGGATTTTCCAAAGAGACCACGTCTTGAGAACTTCGGAAATTTCTTCACAAGCAGTGCTAGTTCCTGACTCAGTTCATCAGGATCACCAAGGCTGCTACCAGAGTCTTCATCTTCAGACTCAGATACTACCTTGGCCTTCAGAGCACGTGATCTTCCATAGCTCGAACCATAGAGATCTCTCTTCTCAGCAAGCTGGAACTCCTGAGTGTTTAGCCTCTCGAGGATATCAGCGGGATCAAGTGACTTGTAATCAACACGTTCTTGTATCATTAGTGTCAAAGTATCAAATGAAGAATCAAGCGACCTCAGCAATTTCTTCACCACCTCATGGTCGGTGATGTTAGTGGCACCAAGTGCTTGAAGCTCATTTGAGATATCAGTGAGGCGATCGAAAGTTTGCTGAACATTTTCATTGTCGAGTCTTTTTAAGCGGTTGAAGAGATTGCGAAGAACATTAACACGAGAGTCACATTGAGTTGAGACTCCTTAATTCACTTTGGATAGCCTATCCCAGATAAGCTTAGCAGTTTCCAAAGCACTCACTCTTCCATACCGCCCTTTGCTCAGATGGCCACATATGATGTTCTTCGCTTGAGAATCGAGTTGCTTGAATCTCTTCACATCAGCAGCATTCAGAGAAGGTGTGACTGATGGAACACCATTTTCCACAACATACCAGAGATCGTTATCAATTGCCTCAAGATGCATTCGCATCTTATTCTTCCAGTAGGGGTAGTACGTCCCATCAAAGGTAGGACACCCAACATAGACCTTGATCATACCTGTGGTCGACATAACTAAAACTCCAGGCGGTTAAACCAAAGTCACACAGAACAAGGGAGTACCTTGCTCTGATACCAATTGAAAGTGCGTTATATCGACTAGAGGGGGGTGAATAGGCGATTTTTATGAATTCTTCGCTGAGGAATTTGCTAGTGAGGAAATTCCTTAGCGAAGAACTACTTGCAGCGGAATAAGTACCCAAAAGTAAACATAACATAACACAAGCATAGTCATCATGATGAAATGAAGACAAGAACAGAGTACAGAAAGCGTAAACACAGGATTGCACAGGATGAAGACAAACAGACTGAAGAAATTGAACTGAGGAAATTGAGAAAGTCTTTAGTCAAAGCCTTCAAACAGTTATGAACAGGCACATGCTACGTCTTGAGCTTGCGTTGGTTTTCCTTGAAGAGGAAAGGGTGATGCAGCAATAGTAGCGTAAGTATTTCCCTCAGTTTTTGAGAACCAAGGTATCAATCCAGTAGGAGGCTCCTCAGAAGTCCCACGCACCTACACAAACAAACAAAGAACTCGCAACCAACGCAATAAAGGGGTTGTCAATCCCTTCACGGCCACTTGCGAAAGTGAGATTTGATAGAGATAGTATGATAAGATAAATATATTTTTGGTATTTTATAATATAGATGCAAAAAGTAAAGATGCAAATAAAAGTAGATTGAAAGCTTATATGATAAAAGATAGACCCGGGGGCCATATGTTTCACTAGTGGCTTCTCTCAAGATAGCATAAGTATTACGGTGGGTGAACAAATTACTGTCAAGCAATTGATAGAAAGGCGAATAATTATGAGATTATATAGGCATGATCATGTATATAGGCATCACGTCCGCGACAAGTAGACCGACTCCTGCCTGCATCTACTACTATTACTCCACACATCGACCGCTATACAGCATGCATCTAGAGTATTAAGTTCATAAGAATAGAGTAATGCATTAAGAAAGATGACATGATGTAGAGGGATAAACTCATGCAATATGATATAAACCCCACCTTTTTATCCTCGATGGCAACAATACAATACGTGCCTTGCAACCCCTACTGTCACTGGGTAAGGACACCGCAAGATTGAACCCAACGCTAAGCACTTCTCCTATGGCAAGAAAGTTCAATCTAGTAGGCCAAACAAAAATGATAATTCGAAGAGACTTGCAAAGATAACTCAATCATACATAAAAGAATTCAGAGGAGATTCAAATATTTCTCATAGATAAACTTGATCATAAACCCACAATTCATCGGATCTCGACAAACACACCGCAAAAAGAGTTACATCAAATAGATCTCCAGAAGAGAGGGGGAGAACATGGTATTGAGATCCAAAAAGAGAGAAGAAGCCATCTAGCTAATAACTATGGACCCGAAGGTGTGTGGTAAACTATTCACAACTCATCGGAGGGGCTATCGTGTTGATGTAGAAGCCCTCCATGGTCGATTCCCCCTCTGGGGGAGCACCGGCGAAGGCTCCAAGATGGGATCTCATGGATACAGAAGGTTACGGCGGTGGAAATTGTTTTTCGTTGGCTCCCTGGATGTTTTCGGGGTACGTGGGTATATATAGGAGGAAGAAGTAGGTCGGTGACCGCCCAAGGGGCCCATGAGACAGGGGGCGCACCCTGTAGGGGTGGGCGCGCCCCCCACCCTCGTGGCCGTCTCGTATGCTTCTTGGCTTGCACTCCAAGTCCTATGGATCACGTTCGTTCCAAAAATCACGCTCCCGAAGGTTTCATTCCGTTTGGACTCCGTTTGATATTCCTTTTCTTCGAAATACTGAAATAGGAAAAAAACAGCAATATGGGTTGGGCCTCCGGTTAGTAGGTTAGTCCCAAAAATGATATAAATGTGTAAAAAAAGCCCATAAACATCCAAAAGGGGTAATATAATAGCATGGAACAATAAAAAATTATAGATACGTTGGAGACATATCAAGCATCCCCAAGCTTCGTCCTCGAGTAGGTAAATGATAAAAACAGAATTTTTGATGTGGAATGCTACCTAGCATAATTCTCAATGTAATTTTTTTTATTATGGCATGAATGTTCACATCTAAATGATTCAAAACAAAAGTTCATATTGACAAAAGAAATAGTAATACTTCAAGCATACTAATCAAAGCAATCATGTCTTGATACATCCCTACAAAATCATATAGTTAGGCTATGCTTCATTTTTGTCACACAAAAATGTTCCCAAATTCTACACCCCCGATGACAAATCAAGCAATTGTTTCGTACTTAAATAATCTCAAACTTTTTCAAGTTTCACGCAATACATGAGCGTGAGCCATGGATATAGCATTATGGGTGGAATAAAATATGATGATGGGGATTGTGTGGAGAAGACAAAAAAAGAGAAAGTCTCACATTGACGAGGATAATCAACGGGCTATGGTGATGCCCATCAATTGATATCAACATGAGGAGTAGGGATTGCCATGCAACAGATGCACTAGAGCTATAAATAAATGAAAGCTCAACAAAAGAAAACTAGTGGGTGTGCATCCAACTCGCTTGCTCACGAAGACCTAGGACATTTGAGGAAGCCCATCGTAGAATATACAAGCCAAGTTCTATAATAAAAATTCCCACTAGTATATGAAAGTGACAACAAATGAGACTCGCTATATAAAAACATGGTGCTACTTTGAAGCACAATATATGAGACTCGCTATATGAAGGACATGGTGCTACTTTGAAGCACAAGTGTGGAAAAAGATATAGTAACATTGCCCCTTTTTAATTATTTCCTTTTTTCTTTTTTTTTCTTTTTTCTTCTTTTTTTCTTTTTTTTCTTTTTTTCTTTGGCCTTTCTTTTTTTTTCTTTTGGCCTTCCTTTTTTTACTTTTTTTGTTTTTGGGGACAATGCTCTAATAATGATGATCATCACACTTTTATTGATTACAACACATGAATTACAACTCGAAACTACAACAAGATATGACTCTATATGAATGCCTCCGGCGGTGTACCTGGATGATGCAATGAATCAAGAGTGACATGTATGAAAAATTATGCATGGTGGCTTTGCCACAAATACGATGTCAACTACATGATCATGCAATGGCAATATGACAAAAGTAATGTATGTCATGATGATAAACGGAACGGTGGAAAGTTGCATGGCAATATATCTCGGCATGGCTATGGAAATGCCATAATAGGTAGGTATGGTGGCTGTTTGGAGGAAGATATAAGGATGTTTATGTCTGATAGAGCGTATCATATCATGAGGTTTGGATGCACCGGCGAAGTTTGCACCAACTCTCAAGGTGAGAAAGGGCAATGCACAGTACCGAAGAGGCTAGCAATGGTGGAAAGGTAAAAGTGCGTATAATCCATGGACTCAACATTAGTCAAAAGAATTCATATACTTATTGCAAAAATTAGAAGTCTTCAAAAACCAAGCACTACGCGCATGCTCCTAGAGGGATAGATTGGTAGGAAAAGACCATCGCTCGTCCCCGACCGCCACTCATAAGGATGCACAATCCAAGTACACTTCATGTTTCAAATTTGTTACACTACTTTAACCATACATGCATGCTACGGGACTTACTAACTTTAACACAAGCGTTCTTTAAATTCATAATCACCCAACTAGCATGACTTTAATATTACAACCTCCATATCTCAAAACAATTATCAAGTATCAAATTGATCATAGCATCCAATTCACTTCCTATGATAGTTTTTATTATACCCAACTTGGATGCCTACCATTCTAGGACCAATTTTATAACCATAGCAAATACCATGTTGTTCTAAAAGACTCTCAAAATAATATAAGTGAAGCATGAGAGACTAGCAATTTCTACAAAATTAAGCTACTGCCGTGCTCTAAAAGATATAAGTGAAGCACTAGAGCAAAAACTATCTAGCTCAAAAGATATAAGTGAAGCACATATAGTATTCTAATAAATTTCAATCAAGTAGGCTTCTCCCAAAAGGTGTGTACAGCAAGGATGACTGTGGTAAATTAAAAAGCAAATACTAATATCATACATGACGCTCCAAGCAAAACACATATCATGTGGCGAATAAAAACATAGCTCCAAGTAAAGTTATCAATGAATGAAGAAGAAAGAGGGGATGCCTTCCGGGGCATCCCCAAGCTTAGGCTTTTGCCACTCCTTATTCCATAGTCCATCAAATCTTTACCCAAAACTTGAAAACTTCACAACACAAAACTCAACAGGAAATCTCATAAGCTCCGTTAGTGAAAGAAAGCAAAACCACCACATAAGGTACTGTAATGAACTCATTATTTATTTATATTGGTGTTAAACCTGCTGTATTTCAAGTTCTCTATGGTTCATACCACTTAATACTAGCTATAGATGCATCAAAATAAGCAAACAACACACGAAAAACAGAATCTGTCAAAAAAAGAATAGTCTGTAGCAATCTGTAACTAATTCAAACTTATGGAACTCTAAAAATCCTACCAAAATAGGAAGTCCTGGAAAATTTGTCTATTGATCAGCATCAAAACGAATCAACCCAAAAGCACGTTTCTGTGATTTAACAAAACTAATTTCGTGCGCGCAAAGTTTCTGTTTTTCAGCAGAATCAAATTAACTATCACCATAGGTTATCCTATAGGTTCTACTTGGCACAAACACTAATTAAAACATAAAAACACATCTAAACAGAAGGTAGATGCAAAATTTATTACTAAACAGAAACAAAAACAAAAAACACAAATAAAATTGGGTTGCCTACCAACTAGCGCTATCGTTTAACGCCCCTAGCTAGGCATAAAATCGAAGATAGATCTAAGTAGTGCCATCTTTGATTTTCAGTTTTTTAGCAGAGTCATGCTCGAATCCGGGAGGTTCTTTTCGTTTCCCTTTCATACTCGGAAATTTCTAGATCTAACGAATCCAACCGCTTATTGCAAAGAGTAATCAACATATTCATGCGGTGAAGATTTCCGCTAACACTTTTAAGAGGCTCAAGAGACTTTTGTAATATTTTTGTTACTTCGCAAATCTTTCCAAACACTTGTGTTTCTTCTTGGGTAGGATGTGGTCCTCCCTTTTGAGGTAGTGTTCCCACTATTCCCTCTATAATTTCATGCGCAATACTAGGATCAATTTCAATATAATTTCCCTTGGCAATGCAGTCCAAGAGTTGTCTATGCGTCATGTTTAGCCCAACATAAAAATTGCGAAGAGGAATTCTAAAATTCACCTCTAGGGTGCAATTGCGATAAGATTCCATCATCCTATACCAAGCATCTTTTAAGTTTTCTCCTTGCCTTTGCTAGAAGTGAAGAACTTCAAACTCGGGAGACATAGGAGTGGATAAGGAACTAGCCATTATGACGAGGTAAACGATCTAACATACGAGCAAACAGAAAAAGACAAGCGAAAAAGAGAGGATGAGATTGGGAAAGAGAGGGTGAATAAAACGCCAAGGGTGAAGTGGGGGAAAGGAAAACGAGAGGCAAATGGCAAGTAATGTAAATGCGAGGGAGATGAGTTTGTGATGGGTACTTGGTATGTCTTGAATTGAGCGAAGACCTCCCCGGCAACGGCGTTAGAAATCCTTCTTGCTACATCTTGAGCTTGCATTGGTTTTCCTTGGAGAGGAAAGGGCGATGCAGCAATAGTAGCGTAAGTATTTCCTTCAGTTTTTGAGAACCAAGGTATCAATCCAGTAGGAGGCTCCTCAGAAGTCCCACACACCTACACAAACAAATAAAGAACTCGCAACCAACGCAATAAAGGGGTTGTCAATCCCTTCATGGCCACTTGCAAAAGTGAGATCTGATAGAGATAGTATGATAAGATAAATATATTTTTGATATTTTATAATATAGATGCGAAAAGTAAAGATGCAAATAAAAGTAGATTGAAAGCTCATATGATAAAAGATAGACCCGGGGGCATAGGTTTCACTAGTGGCTTCTCTCAAGATAGCATAAGTATTACGGTGGGTGAACAAATTACTATCGAGCAATTCATAGAAAAGCGAATAATTATGAGATTATCTAGGCATGATCATGTATATAGGCATCATGTCCGCGACAAGTAGACCGACTCCTGCCTGCATCTACTACTATTACTCCACACATCGACCCGCTATCCAGCATGCATCTAGAGTATTAAGTTCATAAGAACAGAGTAACACATTAAGAAAGATGACATGATGTAGAGGGATAAACTCATGCAATATGATATAAACCCCACCTTTTTATCCTCGATGGCAACAATACAATACGTGCCTTGCAACCCCTACTGTCACTGGGTAAGGACACCGCAAGATTGAACCCAAAGCTAAGCACTTCTCCTATGGCAAGAAAGATCAATCTAGTAGGCCAAACCAAAATGATAATTCGAAGAGACTTGCAAAGATAACTCAATCATACATAAAAGAATTAAGAGGAGCTTCAAATATTTATCATAGATAAACTTGATCACAAACCCACAATTCATCGGATCTCGACAAACACACCGCAAAAAGAGTTGCATCAAATATATCTCCACAAGAGAGGGGGAGAACATGGTATTGAGATCCAAAAAGAGAGAAGAAGCCATCTAGCTAATAACTATGGACCCGAAGGTCTATGGTAAACTACTCACAACTCATCGAAAGGGCTATGGTGTTGATGTAGAAGCCCTCCATGGTCGATTCCCCGTCCGGCAGAGCACCGACGAAGGCTTCAAGATGGGATCTCGCGGATACAGAAGGTTACGGTGGTGGAAATTGTTTTTTTGTTGGCTCCCTGGATGTTTTCGGGGTACGTGGGTATATATGGGATGAAGAAGTAGGGCGGTGGCCGCCCGAGGGGCTCACGAGACAGGGGGGCGCGTCCTGTAGGCGTGGGCGCCCCCCACCCTTGTGGCCGCCTTGGCTGCTTCTTGGCTTGCACTCCAAGTCCACTGGATCACGTTCGTTCCAAAAATCACGCTCCCGAAGGTTTCATTCCGTTTGGACTCCGTTTGATATTCCTTTTCTTCGAAATACTGAAATAGGCAAAAAAAAGCAATACGGGCTGGGCCTCCGGTTAGTAGGTTAGGCCCAAAAATGATATAAATGTGTAAAATAAAGCCCATAAACATCCAAAAGGGGTAATATAATAGCATGAAACAATCAAAAATTATAGATACATTGGAGACGTATCAGCACACAACAACTGAAATGAGGAAATGAAAGACAATGATTTGGTAGACCAGTTCCAACTGCTGTCTCAGTTGTACGTCTAGTTGGAGCAGCTAGGTATTTAAACCTGAGGACACACAGTCCTCACCGTATTATCCTTGAGCTAAGGTCACACAGACCTCACCCAATCACTCGTGGTAAGTCTTCAGGTGACTTCCAAACCTTCACAGACTCGGTCACTCGGCGATCCACAATTCCTCTTGGATACTCTAGACCATGACACCTAACCGTCTGGAAGAAGGACAGTCTTCAAAGGTAATAAGCGTTGGATCCACGCTGGATCAATCTCTTCAGTGATGCTCAATCGATTTGGGTTTGTAGGTGTGTTGGGTTTGGGTTTTCCTCACTTGATGATTTTCGCTCAAAGTCCTCGGAGGATGGGATGCTCTCAAATGACAAGTGTCAGTTTCTCTCGGAGCAGCCAACCAGCTAGTGGTTGTAGGGGGCGGCTATTTATTGCCTAGGGAGCAGACCGACATGATAAGATATAAATGCCCTTCAATGATAGGACCGTGAGATGGGTAGATATTCTGGGACAGCTGGCGCATAGCATAGCAACGGTCGGAAGTTTGACTCTCAAATTCCTCAGGGCTATCATGTTCCTCACTGTGTAGGCAATTCACACTGGCGAATTCCTAACTCCTCAGTCAGAACATATTCCTCAGAGACCAGAAGAACTTCGTCTCTGTCACTGAAGAAATCGACTGAACTGTATGAGATTTCCAATGGCTTCACTCGAAGGGATTGGTAGGTGTAGGATTTTGAGTTGAGCATCACATGGAAATTTTTCCTTAGTATTTCCTCGACCCCCTTTAACAGTACGGTGTTTCCTATGACTCAAGAAAGAGAAAATGAAACTAGAAAAACAAAAGTCTTCACACTTCATGTTTCTTAAATGAATTCCAAGTCTTCAAGGTCGCACCAATTTCTTCACTTTCAAAGTCTTCAGAAATCCAAAGTCTTCAGTCGAAGAACTTCATTTTTAGGGGTCGACTTTCTCTGTAAATATCAAACTCTTCATAGACTTATAGACCTATGTACACTCACAAATGCATCGGTCCCTTAACCTATAAGTCTTCAATACACCAAAATTACTAAGGGGCACTAGATGCACTTACATGGAGAAAGAGGATCTCCCTGCCTTACTCCTCTCTTGCACAGGAACTGCTTCCCAGGAACACCATTAAGTAACACAGCAGAATACCCAGAGGAGAAAAGCATGTCCATCCACATCAGCCACCTGGTTCCAAAGCCTCTTGCAATGAGTATTTCTTTGATTTATTGATGCTCAATGAGATCAAAAGCCTTCTCAAAATCCAAATTTAAGACAATAATCTCCTTGCCAAACATTTTACACTAATGAATGAATTCATATGACCAAGCAAGACAGTCCTAAATAGACCTTGCTTTTAAGAAACCATACTGGTTGGTGTGAACGAGCTTCAGAATGACATCTTGGAGTCTATTTGCCAAAAGTGTTGTGATGATCTTAATTGAGCAATTTAGTAGTGAGATTGGTCTGAAGTCATTGGGTGTAGTTGGAGCATGTTTCTTGGGAATGAGAGTAATGAAAGAAGAGTTGATGCTCTACAGGCTGATTCTTCCATGGTAGAAATCATCAATCAAAGTGTAGAAATCAGGTGCTAAAATATCCCAGCAATGTTTGATGAAGTTTGTATTGAAACCATCTAGCCCTAGTGCCTTGTCATTAGGCAGATTTTTGACAACTACATCTATTTCATCTTTGGAAAAGGGTATTTCAAACACAGAGAGATCCACATCTCTGCTAAGAAGGTTTCCCAAATTGAGAGGGTTGAATGTGGGCACAGAAGTATCCGGCCTTTGTTTGAAAGCTTTTAGAAGAATATTGGCTTTGGCATTATGCTCTCTATCTATGTTGCCCAAATCATCATGTAAGCTTGCAATATGATTAACCCTGTATTTGATGGTAGCTTTGTCCTGAAAATACTTGGAGTTGGCTTCTCCAAATTTAACCCACCTGATTGTAGCTCTTTGTTGCCAATAGATCTTTTGCAGCTCCAGAAGTTTAAGCAGGTGCTTCTTGAGAATCTCTCTTCCATTCCATTCTGGCAAAGTGAGGGTTCTGAACTCTTCCATCGAGTCAAGGAAAAGAATGACTTCATTGGTGGCTTTAATGGATATGCATTGGAACTAGCCTTAGGCATCCATCCTACTTAATCTAATCCTATATACCTAAGGCTAGTTCCAATGCATTGGTGCTTACATGAGGTGCTAAGCACATTAAAACCTTTAACAACTAAAGCCCCCAATGCATAGGTGCTTAACTTATTGATGCTAAGCATCCTTCATTTAATGATTTTACAACTAAAGTTCTTTATGCATTGGTGGGATCCTTCCAAATTAAGTGTTTTTCCTAGGTTCTTGCGTTTGGCATTGTTTCTTCCTGAGGTCACACACTCATCTCTCCTCTTAATTACCTTGTCACATCAGACTTTTTGCCTACATGGCATCCTTAACACCTGTACAAGGTGGAGCATTGGAGGGGCCTAAGGCTGGTTGTAATGGGGAGTATCATATACTAGTATCATGCATATGATACTAGTGTATGATACTACTTCCCTAATGCATAATATCATGTTTTGGTATCATGTAGTATTCTATTTATTGCCATGCATGACACAAAGTAGCATTGAATTTATTATGATACGGTATCATGGTATGATACTCCACCCTTTCCTTCTTCATTTAATGCTATGACACATCATCAAAATTGTCTAGTTGGCATGCATGATACTAGTTATGATACTACCATTACGACCAGCCTAAGAGACTCACCCCCACTACCATATTTATCTTAACATACAACCTATCCACCTCATCACATATCCCCACATGCCACCTCAACAAATTTGCCATCTCAGCATTTTTTCATGTCCCTTGGTCACGGAATTTAATAGTGGTCGCGTTATCTCTTCCGTCTCCCATAACTGACGGCTAATTTTAAGCGATCTCCTCTTCCATATTGTTAGGGCATGTACAATGGTTGATAAGATAGTCTTATCTTAAGTCTTGCATGTAAATTAGAGATGACAAAAAAGCATGTCTACAATGGGTCATTTCTTAGTCTTATCTTAAATAATTAGTTGTTCCTAAAAACATGGTGAAACAAATTGTGCTAAGAGATCATCTTTTGTCTTCTCTTAAATAAGAGAAGACAAGCCTTATCTTACGATTTCTCTCTCCTCCACCTCATCATTTATCCTACGTGGCACTCTTAAGATAGAACCATTGTACATGCCCTTACTCCCAAATAATAAAGTTCCATCACCGTCGCCGCTTCCTTATCCCGTCTCTGCTGAATCTCCATCGATCCCTCCATCTTGATCTCCTATGTCCTCTACTAGCGCCGGCGGCTACCTCGGGGCGCACCGGCCCTCCGCCCTTACCTGCACTCCATACCTGGTCGTCCCTAGCGTCCTCCACCTCCAAGATGGCGTTCATAGTTCGGCTCTCACGATGCGCTCTCTGCTAGGGTTGCATCTTGCTGTCCGACTGCAAGCACTACCAACTCTGTAACATTTTTGTGGGAATACACCCCTCTATCTATGGATGTTGTCCATTATGGTTTCCCTGCCGATTGCAAGGTACCCATCTTTGTATTCCAGCGTTGATTCCTAGGGCTCTCTTCCACGTGAGAGCATCAATTTATTCAGATAGAACCAAACCAATTTTGTTTGTATTTTATTTTTGTGGATTTTGCAGCACAGGAGACTGCTGATGACAAGCCGCTGAGAGGTTTTAGGGGAAACACCTAGATAAGAACCAGTGGGTAGATTAGTACCTTATTGGAATTGCTGATTTTTTCTGTTGATATAAAATGCACATATGCATATATCCAGCACAGGTATGGTACTGCTATCGCTCAAGTTATGGCAAGCAACCCATGATTCAGGTTAAGTTATTCATGAACATTTTGATTTACCGGGTTATACCAGTTGTGGCGCCCTTGATACGCATATATCCAATCAGATAGGCATTGCTCGGTTTTGTTGCACGATAAGTATCCCTTTTGTCTCTAGCTATTTACAATCTATATCCCAGTACTAATTAACATAAACCTTTCAAGATTATATTAATCTAATCTGTTGCCACCTATCTGGCATCCTGATCTGACACTTCATATTACAGTCCAGTGGATTTAAAGATGATATATTTACTCAAGGATTAAACAGGTAAATAATTCTACCCTACAGTTGCTCATTTCTGTGTTTCTTTTGTGGGGCTCATTTATGTGTTTTGGTGTTTTTGGATTAGGAATAGTTCCATTAAAAATTTTCAAGTTGCAATTTGCAGAAAATTATGAAAAGAAAGGCAACATTCGGCTTAAAGAAATATTTACACCTCGAACTTCTTTCTGGTTTGAGTTTTTTTTTTCCGCTTGTCTTTCTGGTTTGAGTTAATCATCAATTTTGAAGTTCAAGTATGATACACCTGTTCTTGAACCAAGCGCTAGAAAATGTTACCAGCAGAAGCTGAAGAGAGATACTGAGTATCTTGCTTTACCAAGTCAGGTGGGATTTCACTTTAACTATTCAACATCAATGCTTCCACGAGCTCTGACCAAGCGATTCTGCAAACTGTAAAAGGAGCAATTAGTGTGAGCATAACTAGGGCCATTAGATATCTCAGTGCTACATAAGAACTAATATTTAATTCTGAGCCTGCTACTTCAACAAAACATATAGAAGATATCTATTATGTTTATTGCGTTTGTCATCTACCATTGTTTTTTTAGAAAACTTGCAATCATTTAAATTTATACAGCATGCAAGTCTGATTGAGCAATTTCATCAAGATGCCAACTTCTGTTTTTTCATAGACAAACCTTAAATTTGTTCTCGGCAAGCACGTTACTCAACATCTTCTATTTTATGTTCAAGCAGGGACCGGAATATACAAGGACACATATTCGGCTCAGGTTAACTTGATCTCGGAATCGATAAATAAAGTCATAAACCATTGTCTTCTTTGTAGGCTCCACCTTCTAGAGGCCTAAAAATATGCTGTCTTGTCTGCAGTGTACGCAGATGTTTGCTGGATGTTGATTCCATAGTAATTATATTGAAGTGTTGGCCATTGTTATCTCTTATGACTAATCGCAGTCTAAAAATGCCATGGCGTAAGCTATTTAATCACAAATTACTTTGGAACATTTTCCGCTGTGTCATTTCCTTAATATCTTCTGGTGGTACACTTGGACGTCATCAAAAATCTGATCTGTTTAATATTACCATCATTCAGAAATAAGTGACGTGGTTTTAGTTCTAATTACTTGTACCCAACGGAGGGAGTATCACTTAGCTTATTTATATGTGTTACTATCTGGACATATGCTTTTGTAGAAAATCCCAAAAGACATTTGTTTGGTATGATGATAAGTTAGTAATTTGTCAAACATTTTTGCGGCATGTAAAGTCCCTCACTCCTGCAACCAGCACATGTTTGAATTTCTTTTTGCCAGTACTGTTACATAGTCATTTGACTCATTTGGTGCATTTCTATTCGCTTTTACACTTCATAGATTTATTTATCAACTTTACTTCAACTTTATGTGCTAATTTTTCCCGCAGCAACACGCGGGGTACCAATTCTCTCTACATGCAGAGTGTCCACGTCATATGCATGCAACATCAGCATTCATTTATTCAAGCAGCCGAACAACCAGTCGTTTGAGAAATCAGCGTTCAGTTCTTCAGCGTCCAACCAAGCCATATGTCCCTTCAGCGTTCAGTTCTTGCTACTACTGAAGCAGTAATTTTGCCGCCTGGGCTGACGCACGTCCGCGGAGAAGACAACATGTGTCGAACGGGTAGTATAGTTTTTATATTGCAACATCATCTGCCTCTCTTGCTTTTACCCCTGCAGAAATAAGTAGGCAATCATCTTGTGGCGATGCGTCCTTGAGAAGTTTAGCAAGCGACAGCACCTGCAGCTGATTTCTGGGCTGATTGGGTGCCGTTGTTTTTTGCAAATTTTGGCTCATCCCATAAGCATATGAGGCTGCTCACTTCTCTGTTGGTGTGCAGCAATTAATCACTTGGTTGCCTACCAATGGCTTGGTAAGAGCAAGTATAATAAGGATGACTAGGCGGGTTGTAAACCTTTAAGACTAGTCACAGTGGGGAGTAACTTATAGTAGTAACATGCATATGTTACTAGTCTATGTTACTAACTCCACAGTGAATAGTAACATATGTGTTGTGTCACACATCACTTCATTTATTAAGTTGTACACTTATCTTCTCTTGACACTAGATGACCCGTTGCGCTAATGACGCAAAGGCCGAGTGTAAGCCAAGTATTGGAAGAGTGAGCATATATTTCTTTTATCATTGCTGTTTTAAAAGCATACAACACAACAGTCTAAGCAAGAAATAGCCGATAGTTAAACACGCAGGATGGTCTTAAGGGATTACATAAGATCTAAAAGGATGATAAACACAAAGTCTTGGTAGGCATTTATACTAACATTAAGTTATATAACAAGGGGCTCTTGCAACTTGCTTATATTGAGACGATCAGGCGCAGTCCCTTGGAAGTGCATTTGAAGGCGAAAGCATATGCTTGCCCTTTGCTCATGTGTGCCTGAGGGAAGAAGTTGCTCCAGCCAATGGTGGCTCTTTTGTCAACACCCTTGATAAAGCGGTTGTGACAGCGGTAGTCCCGTCTACAGTTGTGATTGACAGTTCACCGTGGTCAGCATCCATGTGTGGGAAAAGGGAACCCGTAGAAAAGGTAATGCTAAAGTACTAAAAATAACAATAAAGATTAGTTACTACTCCCTCCATAAACTAATATAAGAGCGTTTAGAATACTAAAGTAGTGATCTAAACGCTCTTATATTAGTTTACAGAGGGAGTATATCATTTTATACCATGCTATTGTATGAAATAGGACAGAGCAATTGCAAAGGATTACCATTCTTTTGTTGTTTGTTGCAAATATCTCTGGTGGTGCTGCGGATGATCTTTCGCAGTCTACAAACATTATGGTTGTAGAGCTTAACTATGTTGCCCCCACAATGTGGCGACTAAACTCATGTAAGTAGTGGATGCAAAGGCTCACCATGTTAAATTGTATAAAGTTATATCATTTAGTAGTTGTTCCCAGAGTTGTTGCAATGAGAAGAGTAATGTAGCTCTTACCACGGAGAATGTACTTTCCAGGCTTTAGTTGGATTTTCTTGCCTTTGAACTTTTGGATTGAACCTGCTTTGCGTGGGCGATGAATATACTCGAATGGCTTATTGTGCTTGCGACACAGTGGTTCGGCTGTGATAGCAAATAGAGGACAATATAAACAAACAAAAGACCTATTGAATTTGAAAACACAGCTCATTTAATTGGATGGCTATTTAGCTTGTGTGTATTAGTGAAAACAGAAAATGCTATTTATCGTGTAAATCAAAGCATTAATGAATAGCAAACAGAACACCTACTGGACCCCGAAAGAAGTTTGCTTTATTAGATAGTTGATCAACTTGCATGCATAAGTGATAAAAAAGGACCAATCAAATAGCATGCATTAGTGAAGAAGAAGAAACATTCTTTCCAATGTAGAAACAATCATAAGTATGTTTTTGAGCATTACCATGGGTAATTTGGCCACCGCTGATATCACTGGTTGTGTCTGCTTCTTGTTTAACTGCTGTCATCTGGAAAGAAGTAGTAGAATAATTAAGCTGGTTTATCTGGCTGTGTTTTCAGTTGGGATGTTTAACAGTGAAGCATGTGTCTTAATATAGTAAAAGTCACTACAGCAGGCATCCTGGACATGCAAAGTAATGGCAGAATTATGAACAGAAAAGAACACCCGAGAGTAAACAGCAAAGGCAGCCATAAGGAACAATCAACAACAAATAATAGTAAACAAAAACACGAGACGACACAACACACGTAACACACATGGTTAGAACCAACATAAAGACTAAATTTTAAAGTTGTGCAGCAAAGGAAAAGGCAGGGAAGGAGGTGGAACCTTGGCAAGAAGAAAGACAGGGTGCAAGGCGTCACGTGAACTGAACCACAGCAGAAACTTGGTGAACTGGGAGTGACAAAATTAGCCGATCAGGCAGCCAGACATCGCAAAGGAAGACCTGCAGCACATGAAAAAGCAAACGAACATAGCAAAGGCGTACAAGCTCATGGGTTCGCCTCTTACCGAGCAGTCTTTCGCAATATCTTTGTTCTTCAGAAATAAATATATGAATGAAGACAGCCAGAGTAGACCCTAGACCAAACAAACAGGAACAAGACAAAGAAGGATGACAACCGTAGCACACACATGCCTAACAAGAGCAGACAAAAATTTAATGAACAACAACAAGCTCCAGTCAAAGAGGCAGGAGAATTAAACCAGATGCACAGCAGCATTAAAGCATAGATAGCTGAGGAACAAACACAAATAGAATTCACCTGCAACAGACCCCATGCCATGCAAACCTAGGCATAACCATAACCGAGACGAAAGCAAGAACACAACTAAAACATACTTACACTAACAGAGCCAATCCCTAGGTGTAGGAACCACAGCAACCAAAGCATAGAAACATATGTAAAATCATCTCCTAGAAGCATCGCACAACAGATCTAACATGGCAAACACTCATCCATGTCTAGGAAAACAAAGGAACGATCTCAGACCGGCAAAAAACCCAGTCACGCATTTCATCGAGCAGATGAGAAGCAGGGGAGCAGGCAAAACCTCACCTCACAAAGAAAGAACAAGCAAATGCGCAGGCAGACAACAAAGCAGACGCGGAAGCCCTGCAAACAAGAAGAAAGGAGAAGGAACAGACAAGAACAAGTCAGTACAGATCAATCTACAATGAGGCCAGAAGGAATTGACCAAACAAAACAAGAAACTCACCCTAGCCAAACGCAACAGCAGCAGCGCGAGGAGCCATGACGAAACAAACCGACGATAGGATAAGCAGGCAACGAGCAAGCCGCTGGTTATCGATGACCACCTACGACAAGCGACAATGGCGACTGGGTGAGAGCAAGACAAGGAGGCGCATGCGAGGGGAAGTGGGCAGAGAGGCGAGGCACATAGGCAGAGCAGAGCAGAAGGAAACCACGCACCCGGTCAGAAACACCTCTCGCAGGCGCTATAACTTCTAGGGAAACCTAAAGAGAAACACAACTCGCCCGACGCATGGGACTAAGGATAGAAAGGGACCACCTGCAGCGAGACGAGGCCAAGCAATCCCGCTTAGCAGCACGTAGAGGCCGAAAACCCTATTTTACCCAGTGGACCGAGCGGAGGTGCTCACATGACCAAGGACGACCAAACTGTCACGCACCCACGAGACTGACAGATGGGGCCAGACGCGGTTGAAGCGGAGGCGCCACCACTGGGTGCAAACGAACACGGTAAAAAACGCCCTGACAACCCCACAATCGATTGGCCGCAGCACACGAGCAATTCGGCCCTGCTTTTCATCGACAGAAGCACGCCCCGACCGCGTCGCTGCGAGGCTAGCCCACGCGCAAGCCTGGCCCACTCATCAGTTGCTCCTAGCCCCATTACGCGGCATACAAAATAATGAGCGACTGGATCTTTACCAGGTCGATGAAAAGTACTTTTACTAGGGCCAGCGAGGCGAATCGAGCGGGCAGGATGAATTTGAGATGGGAAGGGCGCTGGAATGGCGGGTACTCTAGCTGGATTTATATGTTCGATCAAGTGATTGTGATCCCATGCTGACATTGCTGCAAAGTGAACACACTTAACCAAGATTGCGACGGAATCACCTCCGAAAGGATTGATGACTCTGGATCAGTATGCGAAATTTACAATAGGCTACTCTCCTTATGTTATGCCATTCAAAACCGAAGAATAGAACCATCCACTCTCCTATATTATCTGAAAATCAATCCTGCTGAATCAAAACGGTGAGTGAGAATTTTACTTTGAAAGGACTGTGCTACTTTGGCAGTTCTATGCTTTTATTTAAGGTACCCTGATTGTTTTTAACATTCAGTGAGATGACAAAACTTATTTCACAAAGCTGCAATGAAAATTAGAATAGTAGTGGTGATTGAGGACAACTTTTGATGTACTTTATGCGATGATGAAAGTTATAGCACTATTACATATAGTTAGAGTTCTTGCGGAGAAGCAAAACCGAGATATTGCTGCGACACTAAGCTCCACTGGAGTAAGAAAGCTTTCTTATTCATAAACTAATCCATGCTCATTTCTGATGACACTTTATCGGATTTCGAGCTTACTATAATGCAGATGTAAATTAATTATCACAATGCAGGGGAAACTACCATTCCGTTTCGATGGCAAGAAATGTTTTCACTTGTAATTAGTTAGATTCACGCATTTTGTAAGATAAATACAATGATGACATTCATAAATGTCCAATCCATCTAGTTGTGTATGTATCAGTAGTTAAAGTCATGCTTCGAAGACCATAGAAGATCAACCGTGCCTTGGTAGTACTACAGCAGTATGAGAAGACAAAGGTCAAACAGGAAGCACAAAGCTTGATAGCAAGCAGATGACGAGCCAGCGAGGGGAGAGGAAGTAATGATAACAACGCCTGTAGAACAAAAGGAAATCGGAAACCTGAAAGGAATCAGAGGTTTATGAAAGATAAAAGAAAAAGCAAGCATGTTTAGAAACAATAAGCAAGTGGTGTATATCTGACTGTATTTTGTAACCTACATATTTTCTTCTGATGGAGCCATCATTCCTTTATTAGCAAGCAGCAACTATCACTTGCTGCATATGTTTCTTTTTTTAAGAGGAGAGGCATCGGCCGAGCCCGAGAGGAGGCTCGAACCTAGCCCGGCTTTGAATTAACAAAGCCATCAACCGGCCAGGATTACATCGATCAACCACATACAAGCAACATGAAAAACAAAAAAAAGGAAGACAC
The DNA here is from genome assembly GCF_018294505.1 of Triticum aestivum. Taxonomy (NCBI): domain Eukaryota; kingdom Viridiplantae; phylum Streptophyta; class Magnoliopsida; order Poales; family Poaceae; genus Triticum; species Triticum aestivum. Next base: position 659,464,496 of record NC_057813.1, on the reverse strand, counting down.
TGAGGCAGAACAACCTCAGGCGGCCGATACAAGGTGCAAAACAGGACAGAGCACAAACCAAAAACTACACAAGCAGCTACCAAGATGAAACTGAAGAACTAAGCTTGGTCAGTCAAGGTCTTCGTCCACCGAAGCAACCAGCACCAGACAAACATCGAACTTGTGGAAAGCAACAATGTGAAAGGAGAAGGCTCAAGTCCACTCCAGCATGATGAACAACCTGGGCATAATGAAATCCGTCTTCGTCGCCGTAGGAGGCCACAACCTTCTCATCGTCGGCAGGCGAAGTGGTTCCCCAAGAACCCAGATTCACAAATGTCAACCAGGTGTACCATGGGAGGGGCTGCAGCAGACCACATTGTGCTCCACAAGAAACTTCAGTTGCCATGGCACAACCACGAAGGAGACGCACACTGCAGGAAGGAACATGAACCAAATCGACACGGCGAGAGGTTGATGAAGAGCAATGCCGCCAATGCATCCACCAATACATCCAAACTCGACATCCACCCCGCAGTCCAAGGACGGCGCCTTCAGGAAGGGGAACGGTGCCGTAGCGCCGCCGTCGTCCCGAAACAGGACCAAGGTTTTCACCTAGATGCAGGGGCAGATTGGTGGGGGGTGGGATACCTCAACGAAGCCTCCAAGAAGTAGTTCGACGCCGCGACATCGTCGTCGTTGTGGCCGCCGCCGGCGGCCAAGGGTTTCCCCCGGTCCCAGGAGCCCCACCGCCAAAACACCGCCAACCGCTGGATCCGGCGAGCAGATCGAACGGGAGAAGGCGAGGAGGGTGGAGTTGGAGCTGGTCGAATCAGATCTGAAGGCGGACCGACGGAGGAAATCCGGCCACCGCGAGCTCCATCCACCGGGGCCTCGCCGCCCAAGCAAGCCGAGGAGCCCAGCCGAGCACCCGCAGCCGCCGTCCGCCGCAGGGAGTAGCGCTGCCCACCTTGACCGGGGCCGCCACCCCGGCACACCATGCCCTCCGCGCGAGGCAGGAGCGGCAAGCCTCGCCCCTTCCTCGGCACCGCGCGGGCTTGCCGGCGGCTGTCTCCGGTGGCGGCAAGGTCTGGAGGGAGGAGGGGAGAGGCCGGTGGCGGGCTAGGGTTGGGGGCCGCCCGAGTCGCCCCAAGGGAGCAACGCGGGGGCGGGTGAGGGGGAGGGAGAGACCACATATGTTTCTTTTAATGCTCTAACTTGAGCAAGTCTTGTAGTTTACTGGGAATTAGCAAAAGGTAAGAAAACAGGGACGCGGCTAATCTGCACCCGAGCTCATATGCTCCCGCATGAACAGTAAAATCGAAAAAAAATATTAAAAAAATCAAAAAATTCCAATTTTTTTTTGAGTGAAACATTGACAAAAGTTCTAAGTGCCTGCAAAAATTCGTCATGAAATCACATTCCTAGAAGGCGTGGCAAAAAAAACAAAAAAAGTACTCTGAAAAAGCTACTTTCAAACGCATTTTGAAGCACTGAATTTGTTTTTTTTTGCCACGCCTTCTAGGGATGTGATTTCATGACGAATTTTGCAGGCACTTAGAACTTTTGTCAATGTTTGTCTCAAAAAAAAATTGGAATTTTTTGAATTTTTTTCGAATTTACTGTTCATGCGGGAGCATATGAGCTCGGGTGCAGAATGGACTTTTCGAGAAAACAGGGACGTGGCTAATCTGCACCCGAGCTCATATGCTCCCGCATGAACAGTAAAATCGAAAAAAAATCAAAAAAATTTCAAAAAATTACAATTTTTTTTTGAGTGAAACATTGACAAAAGTTCTAAGTGCCTGCAAAAATTCGTCATGAAATCACATTCCTAGAAGGCGTGGCAAAAAAAACAAAAAAAGTACTCTGAAAAAGCTACTTTCAAACGCATTTTGAAGCACTGAATTTGTATTTTTTTTTTGCCACGCCTTCTAGGGATGTGATTTCATGACGAATTTTTGCAGGCACTTAGAACTTTTGTCAATGTTTGTCTCAAATTTTTTTTTGGAATTTTCTGAATTTTTTTCGATTTTTTTTTTCGATTTTACTGTTCATGCGGGAGCATATGAGCTCGGGTGCAGAATGGACTTTTCGAGAAAACAGGCCATACTATACAAGCACGGGCATGAACCAATGGCCTACAAGCACCTAATCAACCAGGAAGAGGACCTTGTATGCATAGGACTAAACCAGCAGTACAACCGTAAAGATAGAAGGAAAGTTGTTTTCCTGACGAGATCTGAAGCAAAAAATACCATACATAGTACGACAAGCATGGTAGATGAACCAAAAAAAAACAAATAGACAAGGAAGCTGGCCGCACAAACACATAGATTCATAAGCTGTTCATCAAGCACTAATCAACCAAGCGAATCAGAACAGATCCAACCTTGTTGGTTAACGACACAGACGTCCCACGAACCAACAAACAACCTACACAGCAAGGAAACATGAAACACAGAATGGTTCAGCTCACAGATATTTTATCAAACAATAGAAGAGCAAGCAAGATCTTACCTCGCGGAGCAAATAAACAGAGGATAAAGTCGGCAAGAACGAGTTCATGTAGTAGGCCAGAAGCATCTTCTTTGTGCTAACTGTAGAAAAAAGATTCTTATGAAGATATTGTAGTGGTGGGTGTTTAAACTTTTCAATATATAGAATGCACGCTCCTGCTGTAACTAAACTTCCAAAGGAAAGCAAAGTTTCACCTTTTCCCAATATAACCATGACACCACTAAAAACAGTTAACTGTAATGCGTGAATCTAATGACCTGAAATAATGAGAGAGAGAGAGAGAGAAGAAGAAGAAGAAAGGACAACATTCCACTACTGATATCAACAAATACTGGAATGAGCAGATTTAGGTTACACTAAAATGCAGAAATTTCTTACAAACAAAAGAATGATCCAACAGATAAAAAGAGCAATTCCAAAAAAAGTAAGGCAAGTTTGAGGCTAGGCATTCATATTGGTGGAAGGAGAGCCCAGCTCACTGAGCACCGTTTTGTAAAATTCCTTGTTCGTCCTGCCAGCTCTCTCACCTGAATGACATTTGATGACGCAACTTCGTTGTGTTGTTGTAATAGCAGGTAACTCAAATTCAGAATGAAAGTGGTTGTCGATGATCTCATTCTTTCTGCACCAATAATTCAAGAGGGCTGCTCGTGTACTACCTATTTTAGTATGTGGTCAAGCTTGTCTAATTTGACTATACTAATATATCCCCCCCCCCTCCAATACACACAAATTGTATCGATAAGATGAAACTATATTATTAGGTTTTGCCATTAATCATATTTTATTAATAAAGGGCATAAAAATTTCTATTTAAATATGCATATAATAAGTACTGGTCAAATATGTATATGGGAGATCATATCAACGTCATAGATAGGAATTACCGCCGAACTTACAGGCATACAACGCAAGAATTGATCTGAATCACTCAATCTGATGCTTTCACTTTCTGCATCCAGACACAATTTGCTTAGCGGACAAACAAATAATGCTCATGGTTCAGGCATGCTGCATTCAGACACAATTTATTCACCAGAGAAACAAATAAGCCAATGGTTCAGATGCTTTCACACAAACAAATTTTGCCTTTGTTGGTACGGTGTGGTGCATGGGAAGAATAGAAAGCACTTTTGGTGACATCTTACCATCATTTTGAGTCAAAACTGATTTCTCGGTGGATTGGAATATCAAGTCATTAGATCCAAGTCGTCGTTCCTGTGCTTGCTAGCCGGTACTAATATGCAGACCAAGCATATACTTGCATAATCTGAAAAACTAAAAGATACAAACTCTATTACTGTGCAGTCAAGCTTTTCTGAATGTGACTATATACTAATATGCACAGACAAATAAGATTGACAAGATGAAACATATAGCTCCCTTCCTTATTTTAACAGAGAGAGGGCACGGAGGGGAGTGGGGGAGTACCTGCGTATGGATGGGAGGCTAGACCTCAGCCAACTTTCATGGTCGTGAGGAGGAGCATGTGGACGACGGAGGCGGCCAGTAGGAGAACAGCGGCGGTGGTGAGTAGGAGAATAG
>NC_057813.1:659454079-659460442 GCF_018294505.1 Triticum aestivum | reverse complement strand
GGTCCTCCTCCGAGCACAGCCATGGCGCCGGTGATAAAGAGAGGAGCCATGAGGGGGAGGTACGGGGAGGGCCGCGGCGGCCGACATTGGAAGGAGAGGCGAGGAGAGGTGGCGGTGGAGAGAGATTATTGATAAGATTAATAGTGCATGCGATGTATAATGTGAAAATTATATCATTGGAAGCTCCTTTCACATATGAATTTGACGGTATGCTTTGTGTAAGTTGCATGTCATATATTATTGCTCTAAAATTTGATCAAAGTTAGTCTCAAAAAACGTATTAGGCCCTATATAGATGGAAGGAGGGATTACATATTTATATGCTATTATTATACTTGTCGGCTGTAAGCTTGGCTATAAATGATATGGCAAGATCATATAGCCAGCATCTGCCTGTACTATTAACCATGCTCTAAAACACCACAAAAACACCACAGACCTATTTACGAAGCATGAGATTGGTAAGGAAATTGTGGTTGTTTTCTTCTATAATATTGCATACTTTCTCCCCTCCGTTTCTCATCTTCAATGGCTTATTATCTATGTTTAATTGTTTATACGAATCACTTTGTTATGAAGGATAATGCACGCCCATCTGCTATACATATTGAAATGAAAATTACTTAGAATAGAGGTGAGCTTGATACATCTTCAAGAAAAGTTTAAAATTTTGATATACGATGCATATTTTAGTACGCCTCACTTAAAAAGGTAAGTGTAGACAATTAAGTGTTAACCAAAGCACACGGTCCCTCCAATATACACACCAACTAGGTATTCAACAAAGCAGCCATCTCAGCAATTATTATTTTTGAATCACAAGAAAAAAATTATTAACCTTTTTTCTCAACATGCCGCCATTCCGATTATGTGTGTTTCATTTCCTTTATTCTGACCAGATCCGTGCAAGGCATATACATCCCATTACTTCAGCTCATTCTCCAGATGCTCATTTGACCTACTTTTATTTTTATTTTTTGCGGTAAGATGATTTTGATAGTTCTGCTTGGCTTGCCTCATGGACAAACTTTTCATGCCCATGCAGATTATGATACCTATCGTACTTTATGCTCCTAAAAAGTACTTTATCATATTGAAATTGTATTGACGACAAATTTAGTGCTACAAATCCCGCTGCAACGCGTGGGGTATTATCTAGTTGCTTCAAATTAACTGCCATGAGTACGCCTCCTTAACCACCATGGAACCGGCTCATCTATGGGACAAAAGATTGATGCTAGTTTGTAGCACGATTAGAACGTGAAAGATAAGAAGATTAGGGTAAGTAAGATGCACATTCTCAATACGCCCACGCATGCATCCAAGAAAGAAAGTTAGGGTTCGTGCCTCTTACCCGCGCCATCGCAGGTCCGCCTCGTCTCCGGTGGCCCTAGGGCCATGGAGGCGCGGTGGATCCTGCCAAGGGCCGGCGGGAGGGCTTCGTTTTTAGTAGTTTTTTTCAATCTTGTTAGGGTTTGTGTCCTACTCAGATGCGGCCGAAGGGCACAATATACGGATCGTTGTTGAAAGCATGGTAGGTTTGTTAGGATCGCTCGGTGCAAAATAAGGGTTTGCGGCTTTTTTTTACATAGTACAATTGAAGTCACTTATATACATAAGGATACAGTCACCCCTATAAACGCACACACTATCCCTATGAGCACCTCCAACAGACTGGACCGGCACATAATCTTGAGGTTGGCGAAGTCACCACAGATGTTTTTGTAGTCGACGGGAATGTCTCCTCCCGCTGAACGTACATCGCCGGAAGGCCTAGAATAAATCCAGGAAAATGCGAGCACGAATGTCAAGTATGAAACTTGAAATATGATGGGCAGGGGATACCATTATCTTTCTAACCATCCAACCACATGCTGGTTTGCAGTAAGGGTTTGTGGCTATTATGTTTTGCACGAGAAAGTCATCGTATTAAATCTAGACCGTCGTCATAATTTGATCGCAACAGATGGACCGATTTATGTTTTTTCCAATTTCTACAATTAATGTTGGATTTTCATCTAACTAATCTACTCCATTATAACTTGGATCCACCAGAATAACAGCTTGTATTTACTGATTAACGTGTGAATTTCTAGGGAGTCTCTAATTAGTACTCCCTCCGTTCCTTTTTACTCCGCGTATAAGTTTTGATCAAAGTCAAACTACACAAAGTTTGACCAAATTTATATTGAAAAATATGAACATCTACAATACTTAAACTATATAATATGAAAATACATTTCATGGTGCATCTGAAAATGTTGATTTCATATTGTGAATGTTGATATTTTTTAATATAAAGTTAGTCAAACTATGCAAAGCTTGACTTTGACCAAACCTTATATGCAGACTAAAAGGAAACGGAGGGAGTAGAAGTATACTTTCTAGGGAATCTCTAATTAGTAGAAGCTAGTCGACAACCCATGCACCTGCACGGGCTAATTTTAATATTAGATATTACATGGTTTTGGCAAATTAGAAATGTCAAACAATCATATGAATATATTGATATAGGTTATTATTATTACACATGCACATTGGATCCAATGAACTTACATTGCTTTGACTATTTTATGATTACATTATTTAAGTCCGGTTGTGTCACAACGATATACTCCCTCCGTCTAGGTGAGTAAGTCATCTTAGGCTGTGCACCATGACCAAGGAGGGGAAAACGAGAGACTTTAATGTTTATTTGCTAATTAATACCATTGCATGCAATGAACTAACCACTGCATGTCGTATTTGTAGTCTCAAGTCATTAAAACCATGTACACTCCTCATCTCTTATTGGTTGATATGTCAATAAACAAGAAATGAGATAGAAGTTAATGCATCGTGCCTTAGTGTTTTGGGATTATTTGGTTTTCGTAAGATGACTTACACACCTAGACGGAGGGAGTAAGTAATATCGCTGTGTGATAGCAAATCACGTCGGATTTGTAGAACATATGTGGAAATAAGGATGTGCTACTTTATGCAGGTTATATAAGTGTATATTAGTTATGTTGGTAGAAAACATGATTACACACCAAGGAAGTCACATACTCTACAACGCTTGAGACGAACACAGATTCAACCTTTAGCGAGGCCTGTGTCATTGGACCCTCGGACTCGTCTCCGGATATAGGTTCTGAACCGCGTGTGTCCGTGCCCGTCGAATCTGATTGGGCGCCGATCTTGGAGTTCACCTCCGCGGACATCTTTCAACACTCGCCCTTGGGCGATGTATTAAATTCGTTAAGATCTCTCTCCTTGTTAGGAGATTCTTGGCCGAACTATGTCCGGCTTGAGTGGGAAACGGGCGACGAAGAACTTCGCTGCCCACCCACCACCCACTTAATAGCCACTGTCGACGACTTGACCGACATGCTTGACTTCGACTCCGAAGACATCGACAGTATGGACAACGATGCGGGAGAAGAAGAGGAACCACCACCCATAGGGTGCTGGACAGCCACCTCGTCATACGATATTTACATGGTGGATACCCCCAAAGAAGATAATGGCGAGGACAAAAAAGATACATGTGAGGACAAACCTCCCGAGAAGCAGCCGAAGCGCCGACGTCAGCGGCGCCGCTCTAAACAACGCCATGGTAAAAACTGCAATACCGCCACAGGAGACAATAGCACTCTGGACGATGCCGAAGATAACGAAGACGACCCCACCCAGCCAGGTTTCGAACAGGCCGGACGGGAGCATGGGCAAGTCAGCCCTGACGAACAGGCCATAAATGAAGACTCGGAGAACGATAATCACATGTCCCTCTTTGAGGACGAGGTGAGCCTTAGCGACGAAGAATTTACCGTACGAGAGGACCCCGTCGAACAGGAGCGCTTCAAGCGCCGGCTTATAGCCACTGCAAAGAGCCTGAAGAAAAAACAGCAGCAGCTTGAAGCTAATCAAGATTTGCTCACTGATAAATGGACCGAGGTCCTGGCAGCCGAGGAATCTGGACTCGAGCGCCTAACCAAAAGCTACCCAAAGCGCAGGTTGTTACCTCAATTCGACGACAAAGCACTAGAGCCTAAACTACCAGTGCGGGATACAGCTGACCGGCCACCACGTGGCCGAGACAAATTGGTGCATCGGCCCAAACACAGACCCGCACCGCGTCGCTGAACAAAAATAAATGCAAAAGCTCGAGGATATACAAATAACCTATGGCACGACTTGCAAAGGAGAACAGGTCAACCTAGGTCGATCTACGGATTGCGGGGGCACGCCCTAGTGCACAACGACGGCTGCCACACCAGGTACAATAAAAAACAAAATGTCTGGGCCGAATACCGCAGACCAGCTCCATCCGAACTGCATCGCGATGTAGCCCGACATAGAGGCGCTGCACACCCCCTTTGCTGCATCGATGAAGTAATGGAACACGAGTTCCAAAAAGGGTTTAAACCCGTAAACATCGAATCATATGATGGGACAACAGATCCTGGGGTGTGGATTGAAGACTTCCTTCTCCACATTCATATGGCCCGTGGTGATTATCCCCATGCCATCAAGTATCTCCCACTAAAACTCAAGGGACCAGCCTGCCACTAGTTGAATAGTCTGCCCAAAAACTCCATCGGCAGTTGGTAGAACCTGGAAGACGCATTTCTTGACAACATTCAGGGCACTTATGTATGACCACCGGACGCTGACGACTTAAGCCACATAATCCAACATCCCGAAGAGTCAAACAGGAAATTCTGGACTCGGTTCTTAACTAAAAAGAATCAAATCATCGACTGTCCGGATGCCAAAGCCCTAGCGGCCTTTAAGTATAACATCCGTGATGAATGGCTAGCCCGACACCTTGGACAAGAGAAGTCGAGATCCATGGCAGACCTTATGACGCTCATGACCCGCTTTTGTGCGGGGGAAGATAGCTGGCTAGCACGCAGCAACAACACCTCAAGTAAGCCTAGACATTCTAAATCCAGAGAGGACAAAGACAAGCCCTGGCGCAGCAAGCACAAACGCTGAAACAACGGCGATAGCGCCAAAGACACAACTGTCAACACCGGATTCAGCGGCTCTATTACCGGTCAAAGGAAGAAACCATTCAAAAGAAACAATCCGGGCACGTCCAGTTTGGATCACATACTCGACCGTTCATGCAAAATTCACGGCACCCCAGGAACACCAGCTAATCATACCAACAGAGAATGTTGGGTCTTCAACAAGTTGTGCTGGTCCTATGGGGCCTTAGTACGACGACTTCCCGACTGTCTACTACAACAAGTTGTGCCCGGCTCCGGCGATGGAGGGGCAATGACGGCGGCGCGCCTTCGGCTCGCTTCGGTGCTTGTAGTCGTCGCTAGGTGGTCTACGAATCTGTATGTAATTTTTATTTCTGGTATTCGTTGTACTGCAATGATTGAAGATGAATAGATTGGAAGTTTTTCCAAAAAAAAAGAAATTGGAGCTCAATCACGAGATGGCTGCAGATGCGGCTGAATGGCAGAACATATGGATCAATTGTTGAGAATATGGTAGGTTTGTTAGGATCGCTGATATGTACGCGCCCACGCATGCATCCACCAAATTGGAGCTCAATCGCGAGATGGTTGCAGATGCGGCCGAAGGGCACAATATACGGATCGTTGTTGAAAGCATGGTAGGTTTGTTAGGATCGCTTGGTGCAAAATAAGGGTTTGCGGCTTTTTTTTACATAGTACAATTGAAGTCACTTATATACATAAGGATACAGTCACCCCTATAAACGCACACACTATCCCTATGAGCACCTCCAACAGACTGGACCGGCACATAATCTTGAGGTTGGCGAAGTCACCACAGATGTTTTTGTAGTCGACGGGAATGTCTCCTCCCGCTGAACGTACATCGCCGGAAGGCCTAGAATAAATCCAGGAAAATGCGAGCACGAATGTCAAGTATGAAACTTGAAATATGATGGGCAGGGGATACCATTATCTTTCTAACCATCCAACCACATGCTGGTTTGCAGTAAGGGTTTGTGGCTATTATGTTTTGCACGAGAAAGTCATCGTATTAAATCTAGACCGTCGTCATAATTTGATCGCAACAGATGGACCGATTTATGTTTTTTCCAATTTCTACAATTAATGTTGGATTTTCATCTAACTAATCTACTCCATTATAACTTGGATCCACCAGAATAACAGCTTGTATTTACTGATTAACGTGTGAATTTCTAGGGAGTCTCTAATTAGTACTCCCTCCGTTCCTTTTTACTCCGCGTATAAGTTTTGATCAAAGTCAAACTACACAAAGTTTGACCAAATTTATATTGAAAAATATGAACATCTACAATACTTAAACTATATAATATGAAAATACATTTCATGGTGCATCTGAAAATGTTGATTTCATATTGTGAATGTT
>NC_057813.1:659453477-659454069 GCF_018294505.1 Triticum aestivum | reverse complement strand
ATACGATATTTACATGGTGGATACCCCCAAAGAAGATAATGGCGAGGACAAAAAAGATACATGTGAGGACAAACCTCCCGAGAAGCAGCCGAAGCGCCGACGTCAGCGGCGCCGCTCTAAACAACGCCATGGTAAAAACTGCAATACCGCCACAGGAGACAATAGCACTCTGGACGATGCCGAAGATAACGAAGACGACCCCACCCAGCCAGGTTTCGAACAGGCCGGACGGGAGCATGGGCAAGTCAGCCCTGACGAACAGGCCATAAATGAAGACTCGGAGAACGATAATCACATGTCCCTCTTTGAGGACGAGGTGAGCCTTAGCGACGAAGAATTTACCGTACGAGAGGACCCCGTCGAACAGGAGCGCTTCAAGCGCCGGCTTATAGCCACTGCAAAGAGCCTGAAGAAAAAACAGCAGCAGCTTGAAGCTAATCAAGATTTGCTCACTGATAAATGGACCGAGGTCCTGGCAGCCGAGGAATCTGGACTCGAGCGCCTAACCAAAAGCTACCCAAAGCGCAGGTTGTTACCTCAATTCGACGACAAAGCACTAGAGCCTAAACTACCAGTGCGGGATACAGCTGAC
>NC_057813.1:659452368-659453467 GCF_018294505.1 Triticum aestivum | reverse complement strand
TCCAATTTCTACAATTAATGTTGGATTTTCATCTAACTAATCTACTCCATTATAACTTGGATCCACCAGAATAACAGCTTGTATTTACTGATTAACGTGTGAATTTCTAGGGAGTCTCTAATTAGTACTCCCTCCGTTCCTTTTTACTCCGCGTATAAGTTTTGATCAAAGTCAAACTACACAAAGTTTGACCAAATTTATATTGAAAAATATGAACATCTACAATACTTAAACTATATAATATGAAAATACATTTCATGGTGCATCTGAAAATGTTGATTTCATATTGTGAATGTTGATATTTTTTAATATAAAGTTAGTCAAACTATGCAAAGCTTGACTTTGACCAAACCTTATATGCAGACTAAAAGGAAACGGAGGGAGTAGAAGTATACTTTCTAGGGAATCTCTAATTAGTAGAAGCTAGTCGACAACCCATGCACCTGCACGGGCTAGCAATTTTAATATTAGATATTACATGGTTTTGGCAAATTAGAAATGTCAAACAATCATATGAATATATTGATATAGGTTATTATTATTACACATGCACATTGGATCCAATGAACTTACATTGCTTTGACTATTTTATGATTACATTATTTAAGTCCGGTTGTGTCACAACGATATACTTCCTCCGTCTAGGTGAGTAAGTCATCTTAGGCTGTGCACCATGACCAAGGAGGGGAAAACGAGAGACTTTAATGTTTATTTGCTAATTAATACCATTGCATGCAATGAACTAACCACTGCATGTCGTATTTGTAGTCTCAAGTCATTAAAACCATGTACACTCCTCATCTCTTATTGGTTGATATGTCAATAAACAAGAAACGAGATAGAAGTTAATGCATCGTGCCTTAGTGTTTTGGGATTATTTGGTTTTCGTAAGATGACTTACACACCTAGACGGAGGGAGTAAGTAATATCGCTGTGTGATAGCAAATCACGTCGGATTTGTAGAACATATGTGGAAATAAGGATGTGCTACTTTATGCAGGTTATATAAGTGTATATTAGTTATGTTGGTAGAAAACATGATTACACACCAAGGAAGTCACATACTCTACAACGCTTGAGACGAACACAGATTCAACCT
>NC_057813.1:659451883-659452358 GCF_018294505.1 Triticum aestivum | reverse complement strand
TCGAGGATATACAAATAACCTATGGCACGACTTGCAAAGGAGAACAGGTCAACCTAGGTCGATCTACGGATTGCGGGGGCACGCCCTAGTGCACAACGACGGCTGCCACACCAGGTACAATAAAAAACAAAATGTCTGGGCCGAATACCGCAGACCAGCTCCATCCGAACTGCATCGCGATGTAGCCCGACATAGAGGCGCTGCACACCCCCTTTGCTGCATCGATGAAGTAATGGAACACGAGTTCCAAAAAGGGTTTAAACCCGTAAACATCGAATCATATGATGGGACAACAGATCCTGGGGTGTGGATTGAAGACTTCCTTCTCCACATTCATATGGCCCGTGGTGATTATCCCCATGCCATCAAGTATCTCCCACTAAAACTCAAGGGACCAGCCTGCCACTAGTTGAATAGTCTGCCCAAAAACTCCATCGGCAGTTGGTAGAACCTGGAAGACGCATTTCTTGACAAC
>NC_057813.1:659433881-659451873 GCF_018294505.1 Triticum aestivum | reverse complement strand
CCTCCGTCTAGGTGAGTAAGTCATCTTAGGCTGTGCACCATGACCAAGGAGGGGAAAACGAGAGACTTTAATGTTTATTTGCTAATTAATACCATTGCATGCAATGAACTAACCACTGCATGTCGTATTTGTAGTCTCAAGTCATTAAAACCATGTACACTCCTCATCTCTTATTGGTTGATATGTCAATAAACAAGAAACGAGATAGAAGTTAATGCATCGTGCCTTAGTGTTTTGGGATTATTTGGTTTTCGTAAGATGACTTACACACCTAGACGGAGGGAGTAAGTAATATCGCTGTGTGATAGCAAATCACGTCGGATTTGTAGAACATATGTGGAAATAAGGATGTGCTACTTTATGCAGGTTATATAAGTGTATATTAGTTATGTTGGTAGAAAACATGATTACACACCAAGGAAGTCACATACTCTACAACGCTTGAGACGAACACAGATTCAACCTCTAGTGAGGCCTGTGCCATTGGACCCTCGGACTCGTCTCCAGATATAGGTTCTGAACCGCATGTGTCTGTGCCCGTCGAATCTGATTGGGCGCCGATCTTGGAGTTCACCTCCGCGGACATCTTCCAACACTCGCCCTTGGGCGATGTATTAAATTCGTTAAGATCTCTCTCCTTGTTAGGAGATTCTTGGCCGAACTATGTCCGGCTTGAGTGGGAAACGGGCGACGAAGAACTTCGCTGCCCACCCACCACCCACTTAATAGCCACTGTCGACGACTTGACCGACATGCTTGACTTCGACTCCGAAGACATCGACAGTATGGACAACGATGCGGGAGAAGAAGAGGAACCACCACCCATAGGGCGCTGGACAGCCACCTCGTCATACGATATTTACATGGTGGATACCCCCAAAGAAGATAATGGCGAGGACAAAAAAGATACATGTGAGGACAAACCTCCCGAGAAGCAGCCGAAGCGCCGACGTCAGCGGCGCCGCTCTAAACAACGCCATGGTAAAAACTGCAATACCGCCACAGGAGACAATAGCACTCTGGACGATGCCGAAGATAACGAAGACGACCCCACCCAGCCAGGTTTCGAACAGGCCGGACGGGAGCATGGGCAAGTCAGCCCTGACGAACAGGCCATAAATGAAGACTCGGAGAACGATAATCACATGTCCCTCTTTGAGGACGAGGTGAGCCTTAGCGACGAAGAATTTACCGTACGAGAGGACCCCGTCGAACAGGAGCGCTTCAAGCGCCGGCTTATAGCCACTGCAAAGAGCCTGAAGAAAAAACAGCAGCAGCTTGAAGCTAATCAAGATTTGCTCACTGATAAATGGACCGAGGTCCTGGCAGCCGAGGAATCTGGACTCGAGCGCCTAACCAAAAGCTACCCAAAGCGCAGGTTGTTACCTCAATTCGACGACAAAGCACTAGAGCCTAAACTACCAGTGCGGGATACAGCTGACCGCCACCACGTGGCCGAGACAAATTGGTGCATCGGCCCAAACACAGACCCGCACCGCGTCGCTGAACAAAAATAAATGCAAAAGCTCGAGGATATACAAATAACCTATGGCACGACTTGCAAAGGAGAACAGGTCAACCTAGGTCGATCTACGGATTGCGGGGGCACGCCCTAGTGCACAACGACGGCTGCCACACCAGGTACAATAAAAAACAAAATGTCTGGGCCGAATACCGCAGACCAGCTCCATCCGAACTGCATCGCGATGTAGCCCGACATAGAGGCGCTGCACACCCCCTTTGCTGCATCGATGAAGTAATGGAACACGAGTTCCAAAAAGGGTTTAAACCCGTAAACATCGAATCATATGATGGGACAACAGATCCTGGGGTGTGGATTGAAGACTTCCTTCTCCACATTCATATGGCCCGTGGTGATTATCCCCATGCCATCAAGTATCTCCCACTAAAACTCAAGGGACCAGCCTGCCACTAGTTGAATAGTCTGCCCAAAAACTCCATCGGCAGTTGGTAGAACCTGGAAGACGCATTTCTTGACAACTTTCAGGGCACTTATGTATGACCACCGGACGCTGACGACTTAAGCCACATAATCCAACATCCCGAAGAGTCAAACAGGAAATTCTGGACTCGGTTCTTAACTAAAAAGAATCAAATCATCGACTGTCCGGATGCCAAAGCCCTAGCGGCCTTTAAGCATAACATCCGTGATGAATGGCTAGCCCGACACCTTGGACAAGAGAAGTCGAGATCCATGGCAGACCTTATGACGCTCATGACCCGCTTTTGTGCGGGGGAAGATAGCTGGCTAGCACGCAGCAACAACACCTCAAGTAAGCCTAGACATTCTAAATCCAGAGAGGACAAAGACAAGCCCTGGCGCAGCAAGCACAAACGCTGAAACAACGGCGATAGCGCCAAAGACACAACTGTCAACACCGGATTCAGCGGCTCTATTACCGGTCAAAGGAAGAAACCATTCAAAAGAAACAATCCGGGCACGTCCAGTTTGGATCACATACTCGACCGTTCATGCAAAATTCACGGCACCCCAGGAACACCAGCTAATCATACCAACAGAGAATGTTGGGTCTTCAACAAGTTGTGCTGGTCCTATGGGGCCTTAGTACGACGACTTCCCGACTGTCTACTACAACAAGTTGTGCCCGGCTCCGGCGATGGAGGGGCAATGACGGCGGCGCGCCTTCGGCTCGCTTCGGTGCTTGTAGTCGTCGCTAGGTGGTCTACGAATCTGGATGTAATTTTTATTTCTGGTATTCGTTGTACTGCAATGATTGAAGATGAATAGATTGGAAGTTTTTCCAAAAAAAAGAAATTGGAGCTCAATCACGAGATGGCTGCAGATGCGGCTGAATGGCAGAACATATGGATCAATTGTTGAGAATATGGTAGGTTTGTTAGGATCGCTGATATGTACGCGCCCACGCATGCATCCACCAAATTGGAGCTCAATCGCGAGATGGTTGCAGATGCGGCCGAAGGGCACAATATACGGATCGTTGTTGAAAGCATGGTAGGTTTGTTAGGATCGCTTGGTGCAAAATAAGGGTTTGCGGCTTTTTTTTACAGAGTACAATTGAAGTCACTTATATACATAAGGATACAGTCACCCCTATAAACGCACACACTATCCCTATGAGCACCTCCAACAGACTGGACCGGCACATAATCTTGAGGTTGGCGAAGTCACCACAGATGTTTTTGTAGTCGACGGGAATGTCTCCTCCCGCTGAACGTACATCGCCGGAAGGCCTAGAATAAATCCAGGAAAATGCGAGCACGAATCTCAAGTATGAAACTTGAAATATGATGGGCAGGGGATACCATTATCTTTCTAACCATCCAACCACATGCTGGTTTGCAGTAAGGGTTTGTGGCTATTATGTTTTGCACGAGAAAGTCATCGTATTAAATCTAGACCGTCGTCATAATTTGATCGCAACAGATGGACCGATTTATGTTTTTTCCAATTTCTACAATTAATGTTGGATTTTCATCTAACTAATCTACTCCATTATAACTTGGATCCACCAGAATAACAGCTTGTATTTACTGATTAACGTGTGAATTTCTAGGGAGTCTCTAATTAGTACTCCCTCCGTTCCTTTTTACTCCGCGTATAAGTTTTGATCAAAGTCAAACTACACAAAGTTTGACCAAATTTATATTGAAAAATATGAACATCTACAATACTTAAACTATATAATATGAAAATACATTTCATGGTGCATCTGAAAATGTTGATTTCATATTGTGAATGTTAATATTTTTTAATATAAAGTTAGTCAAACTATGCAAAGCTTGACTTTGACCAAACCTTATATGCAGACTAAAAGGAAACGGAGGGAGTAGAAGTATACTTTCTAGGGAATGTCTAATTAGTAGAAGCTAGTCGACAACCCATGCACCTGCACGGGCTAGCAATTTTAATATTAGATATTACATGGTTTTGGCAAATTAGAAATGTCAAACAATCATATGAATATATTGATATAGGTTATTATTATTACACATGCACATTGGATCCAATGAACTTACATTGCTTTGACTATTTTATGATTACATTATTTAAGTCCGGTTGTGTCACAACGATATACTCCCTCCGTCTAGGTGAGTAAGTCATCTTAGGCTGTGCACCATGACCAAGGAGGGGAAAACGAGAGACTTTAATGTTTATTTGCTAATTAATACCATTGCATGCAATGAACTAACCACTGCATGTCGTATTTGTAGTCTCAAGTCATTAAAACCATGTACACTCCTCATCTCTTATTGGTTGATATGTCAATAAACAAGAAACGAGATAGAAGTTAATGCATCGTGCCTTAGTGTTTTGGGATTATTTGGTTTTCGTAAGATGACTTACACACCTAGACGGAGGGAGTAAGTAATATCGCTGTGTGATAGCAAATCACGTCGGATTTGTAGAACATATGTGGAAATAAGGATGTGCTACTTTATGCAGGTTATATAAGTGTATATTAGTTATGTTGGTAGAAAACATGATTACAGATGCAAAAGTTATTATATGTATCATGCAGTTGTGATCTATAAGTTTCTAAGAGGTATAAAATAAAGTGTTCGATTGTAGCATTTATCTTCCTTTCTTAGTGAACCGAAAAGAAGAAATACATATTTCGTTTTGCCAAGGAAGAACGGTAGAATTATAAATACTTTGTTTCTATATACAATAATGGACACATGCATGCATGAATTTGTGTCACCATACATGACAGTATAAAATCATGTGTTCTATTGTAGCATTTATCTTCCTTTCTTAATTAACCTAAAAGAAGAAATACATATTTCTTTTTGCCAAGGAAGAACAGTAGAATTATAAATACTTTGTTTCTATATACAATAATGGACACATGCATGCATTACTTTGTGTGAACACACGTGATATTGTAGGAAATAATATACATATTTTAAAAGGGGAAGTTGTGTATTCTTATTATACTATATAAAAACCAAATATTATTCACATTAGAAGGTTTTTTTCTCTACCAATGAATTCTTAAAAAAATTCTGTTATGATTAATGTGGATGGAAATTTTAAAATTTTCTATCCTTATTATACATATCTAATATATCGCATAGACAATCATGTGTTTATATTGTACTAAAACATATCATGCATTCATATTAGATTTATGTGGCGCATGATACCTCCAGATTCTTTTTTTGTTGATGCACTGATTAATACGTATACAAAGATGTTTCATTAGCTATTTTTTCTCTCTGTTATAAGGACAAAACAAAAGATATGCATAGACGTACTATATATGCTTATGCAAATATGTATTAGCAATCATCACCTCCAAAGAATCATATCAAGGCTAGATTACATGTTACCTAGATTTCATTTTTTTTAGGGACAGATGGTTTCCCTTCTTTGCGTGAGTATTTTTTCCGTTGTCTATTGCTAGAAGAATTTATTTATGGACTTTCATTGGACAGCAAATGGATCTATCTGGATTTTTTGTGGAAAGAGTTTATCCTTTTTTCAAGGAATCAATGGATGCTTTTCTTGTTTTTTGAACACCAACTGTACGTGTCATTTTTGTTTTTTGGACGGAACGATCTAGTATATGTTACGTTCCAGCTGCCTGGAGTAGAGTTAGAAATGTTTTTTTTTCTTTTTTTGCGTGAATGTCTTTCCTCTTTGAATCGGGAAACCATTGAATTACCGGACTTTCAATGGTCATCAAACGGATCTTTTTTTTCTTCCTTTTCATCGGTGCAGTATTTATGGAAGGAGATCATTTTCTAAGGAACGGTGGATTCTTTCCTTTTGGTTCACCAACGTCAGATGCAATCTTTTTTTTCATTTTGAATTTCCGGACTTTCAATGGTCATCAAACGAATCTATTTTTTTTTCTTTTCATCGGTGTAGTATTTATGGAAGGAGGCAAAGGAACGGTGGATTCAGTGACGTACCTAGGGGGTGTGCCACGTGTGCCATGGCACACCCAGAATTTTGAAAAACAATTTTTCATCATGTAAAAATTAGCTTATATTTAAGATCATGCAAGCTAATTGAAATAGACTTCAATTTTTTTAAAGTGTGCACACCCTTCATTTTGTTTCTAGGTCCGCCACTGGGTGGATTCTTTCCTTTTGGTTCACCAACGTCAGATGCAATCTTTGTTTTTTTTCATTTTCATCCGTTGACATTATATGGTAGGAGGATATCTTTAAAATAGAAATCGTGGATGCTTTCCTTGTTTTTTCTCACCGATGTTGAATGTGTTTTCCCAAAAAAGGAAAGAACATGAACGTTGGACGTGTCTTACGCAATCTGTTTTTTTTTCTTTTCATCTGTGGATGCAATTTTTTTTTCTTTTCATCCGTGACGTTTATATGGAAGGAGGCGATCCTTGAAAAAGGAACCGTGGATGCTTTCCTTGTATTGTTTCTCCCACATATTTTTTTGTTTTTTAAAAGCACAAACATTGAACATGTCAGATGCAATCCGTTTTTGGCTCCTTTCCATGCGTGGAGTTTTTAAGAAACCGTGGATGCTTTTTTTTACATTGAACGTGTCGGATGTTTTATTTTTCGATGGGACGACCATCTATATTATGTAAGTTTTCCTTTCATCTTGGACGTAAATTCTATAATCCAACGGTGTAATTAATTTTGATGATGTGGATTAATGTGAAGGCTTTAATGGTGCCTCCAATTAGTAAATATAAGATAAGAAAAAATATAGGATATAAGATATAGATAGAGATAGAGATAGATGTAGATGTAGATGTAGATGTTAATGTATAATCATAGATAGATAGATAGATAGATAGATAGATAGATGTACTTCGAATATCTCGAAATGGATTTCCCCTACACATACTCTTTACTAAACATTCAATCGTAGGCATTAAGTGCAAATGGGGCATACAAAGGGTCCGCGAGCGTCCGCGAACAGAAAGATGAAACTAACACGGTTATCAATGTAATGCACATTAGTACAATTGTTGCTTCGCGAACGATCCTGGACAAGCGTCCGCTTGCATCCCTAATGCCAAGAGCATGGTCAACTGGACCGGTTCAATCTCTTATACTAATTAAATATACTCGAAACGGATTTCCTCCAGACGTACATTTACTATATACATTCAATCGTAGGCTTATTAAGGGCATCTCCAGCCGCGCCACCTGGAAGGCCTCCCCAGGCGATTTTTTCGCGCCGGCACCGAAAAAACGGCCCAGTTGCGCCCCCAGGAGCCCGATTTTCGCCGGCTTGGGCCGAAAACAGCGTCGGCGGACCCAGCCCGAACCCGGCGCGCTGGGGGGCGCCCGGGGGCGCCGGGGCGAGCTGTTTTGGCGCGAAAAAGACGCGGGCCAGCCGCGTCAGCGACTCGGCGCCTCGTCTTCCCCCAACAGCCTCGGTTCCCGCGTGGAATCAATGGCAAGGCTGCCGCCTGTCAGCCTTGCCATTGATTCCTCACGGGCGGCGCTTCACGGGACGGCGCGCTGACGCCTTCCCTCCCTCGCACGCGTACACACGGGCGCGGCCCGGCTATAAAAGCCGGCAACCTCCACTCGCCTGTGCCCACACCAGCCCCGCCCCTCGCCGCCGTCCAGCCCCTCCCTCTCCCTGCCTCTCCCGAGCGCCGCCGCCC
This sequence comes from Triticum aestivum, assembly GCF_018294505.1. Lineage (NCBI taxonomy): Eukaryota > Viridiplantae > Streptophyta > Magnoliopsida > Poales > Poaceae > Triticum > Triticum aestivum. Next base: position 659,444,266 of record NC_057813.1, on the reverse strand, counting down.
AGCCCCTCCCTCTACCTCTCCCGAGCCCGCCCAGCCCCGCCGTCGCCATGGCAGAACGCTTCCCCGGAGACGAGGCGGCGGCCAACGGCTTCGGCCACCGTTTGCTCCGCGAACAGGAGTCCTGACTCCTGTTCCAGGCGAACATCCCAGCGTCGCCGGACATGCGCGCCGGGCCGACGGGGTGAAGACTCAGCACCGGGGGAGTGCCCATTTCCCCGTTGCCCGACGTCGTGGCGAAGCCGAAGTACTTCGCCGAGGAGGTCGAGATCGTGCGCGCGTCCCTCACCGACGCCCAACTCTCCCTCCCCCAGTACGCCGCCGACAACCACGCGGCCTGGGCGGCGTATTTCGAGCGCCGCCAGCAGCAGCGATTGGCGTCCACCAACGGCGCGCCGGTGGTCGGCGGCCGGTAGAACAGCGAGGGGCGCCACCTCTGGTGGGGCGTCCCCGTCCGCACACTCGAGGGCGTGCTCACGTACCTCGAGGGCGGCAACGACCCGCCGTTGGCGTACCCCCCGGCGCAGCACCGACGCGTCGGGCCATGGGCGCCAAGCAGGTTCGGGTCCTCCTCCTCCTCCTCCTCCCGATCCTCATCGCACTCCTCCGGCACTCTGGCCCTGCTCGGCGTCAAGGCCGAGCCTGCGGCGGAGTCGCCGCTCGGCCGGCGCACTCGCCGCGCCGGCATCGTCATCAACGAGGGCGGCTGGCGCGCCTCCTCCTCGTCGGCTCCTCCGCGCTTCGTCAAGCCAAAGACGGAGCCGGGGCTGGCGCCGGTGAAGAGGGAGCCGGGGCTGACGCCGGTGAAGGCGGAGTTCGACGACGACGATGCGGCCCTAGAATGGGCGCGCCAGGACTCCATTGCGATGGAGAAGGCGCGCCGGGAGAAGGTGAAGGAGCGCCAGTGCGCCGCTTCGAGGAGCGCCGACGCGGCCGCGATGAAGACGGGGTCGTCGTCCTACGCGACAGCGACGACGACGACGACGACGCGCCGTCGCCAATCCGCCATGGCGACGCCGGGTCCAGCAGGGGCGCCCGCGTCAAGGAGGAGAAGGCCGACGACGACGATGGCAGCGACGACTTCAGCCCTTTTCTTTTTTAGATTAGGTTAATGTAATGAAAATGCGCGAATTTCGCCGAAATTTGCCATGTTTAGCCGAAATTTAACTACTTTTTATCATAACTTCGCCGAACGGCCCTTCTTTTTTTTTTAATACGCGCCTGGGGACCAACGGCTGGGGACCGACTCGCCCCCAGGGCCTTTTTTGCGCCGGCTCACCCCCAGGCGGCGCTTTTAGACGCCCCCTGGGAGGCCAACGGCTGGAGATGCCGTAATGCTCATAGATGTGTAAAGCGGATATCAAATCCTAAAACTAGGTTCCTCCCGGGCATTCATTAAACAGTTTTGCTAGAACTCATCTACTCCTAGATGAGATATAATTTGGTCTCATTCACCTTTTATAGTCATTGGATATGAACACTGATGGATTTGATTGGTATATATAGCTTCCCAATGCCATAGCTCCAGAACATCTCATTCCACACAAGCACCACCGATCAATTCGTTCTCCATGGCGCCCAAATCAATTCTAGCACTAGCCCTCCTTGTTGTCCTGGTGCCATTCTCCCATGGCGTCACGGCCTTGGTGTCGTCGTCGCCGCCGTTCAACGGCAGCGGCGGTGGTGGCTTCAGCCTCCGGCTCATCGCCAACCACCAGCCGACACACTACGACTTGGCGAGCCTCCAGCGTGCCAAGGAGCAGGTAAAGTGCAGGATCAAGCACCAAATCCTGCCAAATGAGATACGGCCGTTCATGTGCCCGCTGCAGGAAATGATGTACGCCGTCATGGTGGGCATCGGCACGGGGGCTGGGTTCCAGAATTACCAGCTCGCACTGGACATGGCGGGCGGCTTGTCCTGGATGCAGTGCTTGCCGTGTCAGCCCTGTCTGCCGCAGCTCACCCCGGTGTTCGATCCAACCAAGTCCCCGACCTACAGCACCGTCCCGGCACACAATACCCTCTGGTGTCGTCCTCCCTACCAAGCTTTGCCAAACGGGGCGTGCGGGTTCCGCATTGAATATCGGGACGCCACCGGGGCTTCGGGGTACCTTGCCAGGGACACCTTCTCCTTGCCGACCGGGAACAACCAGTTTGTGCCACTGGAGGGCATCGTCTTTGGCTGCGCCCATCACACCGAGCACTTCCATAACCAGGACACTGTCGCCGGCATCCTCAGCTTGGGAATGGGACCGGTGGGGAAGCCTCCGACAGCTTTCACGAAGCAGGTCCTTCCACACCATGGCGGCCGCTTCTCCAAGTTCTCCTACTGCCCGTTTAAGCCGGGGACAAGCCTGTACAGCTACCTCCGGTTTGGTAACGACATCCCTAGCCGTCCACCGGCGGGTGTGCACCGCCAGAGCACGCCTGTCCTTGCGCCGGCCGAGAACAGAGAGGCCTACTTCGTCAAGCTCGCGGGGATCACCATCGGCGTCAACCGACTGCGCAGCGTCACGCCGGATATGTTTCGGCGCACCGCGCACGGGACGGGCGGGTGCGTGATCGACATCGGCACGAAGATGACGTCGTTCGTGCACGCGGCGTACGTCCACATCGAGCAGGCGGTGCGGCAACACCTGGAGCACCACGGAGCACATATCGTGGTGGTCCGAGGCCACAAGTGCGTGCAGCACCCAGCGGCGCACGTCCTCCCGAGCATGACACTCCATTTCGAGAATGGTGCGTGGCTCCGGATCTTGCCGGAGCATGTGTTCATGCCGCTCGTCGTCAGCGGCCACCATTACCAGTGCCTTGGCTTCGTCTCGTCCACGGATCTGACGGTCATCGGCGCCCGGCAGCAAGTCAACCATCGCTTCATCTTCGACCTCCATGATACCATACCCATCATGAGCTTTAATGCGGAGGACTGTCACCTAGAAGGCGCCTGACCTCGGCATCATGTATCGTGCGCTGCTTCAACTAGATCTCTGCTCTAGAGTTTAGACATCTGTAGCAGCAGAAATTTGTGGCGAGAAAAACTCATTTAATAATTAAGGCAGGCGCGATCTTGTCTCCATTCCAAATGCTACTCCCTCATTTCCGGTTTATAGGGTTTATCTCAACTTTTTTTATTTTTTCAATTTAAGGGGCTCATCTCCATCTTATTTTTAGTTTCCGAGACAAATTAAATTTTTACATATAAGAATTAAAAAGGAACACATCAATGCATGTAATGTTCCTACTTATCTAGTCATCAAGCATGCATGCACTATAATTAATCCAAATTAATGCATGAGCTTAATTGAGATAGTTTTGTAAAATACGAGATACATTTCTTCACATACAAAATGCCTTGGTTGATAAGATTCAGATTTCAACCTTATAAACCGGAAAGAAGAGAGTACTATACAATTGAGCTCACGCCGTATTAATGCTTCAATCTCCCGTGGTCCTTATATATGAACTTTGGTGCCTATTTGTCCTCGGAGGCCACACGCGCACGCAGTGCAATTCGTCCAGCAGCTTCGGCGCGTCACACCCGCCGCCATGACATGCGTTGCAGTTTTTTTTAAAGGGTGCGATGCAGTGAAGTAATGCGTGTGTACTCGCTGTAGACGTTGTTGGCCATGCTTTCTCAGCCCACACGTGATCGAGCAGCGTGGGGGACGACGAGGCCGCTGCTGGCGCGAGAATTTCCGAAATTACTAGTTCAGGAGTACTCATTGCAAAGATCATTCCAACCTCCTCAGGTTGCGATAAATGGGTTGCTGCATGTGCGTCACTTGTCGCAACCTGAGAGTTTTCCCTTTTTTCGTAGATCTGTTTATTCAAAATAGTTTATCTCTTAAACCATGCGTCCAAATCTCGAATCTCTTTCACCGTTGGATTCCTCACGTCCAAATCTTCAAAACTAGATCGCATGTTGATAGGTTTTGACGAACTTTTTTCCAGAAAAAAACCGGATGAAAAAACCAAACCGGAAGCATGGGTTTTTCCCTTTTCGAAAGAGACACGCCCGTGCCTCTCACGAAATCACAACCGTGCCTCTCATGTAAGCAAACCCGTGACTCTCGCGGAAGGAAAAAAAAAGGAGAAAACGTATTTTTTTCGTTTCCAAGGAGGCACAGCTGTGACTCTCGCGAAAGCACAACCATGCCTCTCGAGGAAGGAAAGAAAAAGAAAAAACATGTTTTTTCCGTTTCCGATGAGGCAAGGCCTGAAGGAAATATGCCCTAGAGGCAATAATAAAGTTATTATTTATTTCCTTAATTCATGATAAATGTTTATTATTCATACTATAATTGTATTAACCGGAAACTTAGTACATGTATGAATACATAGACAAAACATATAATCCCTACTATGTCTCTATTTGACTAGCTTGTTAATCAAAGATGGTTATGTTTCCTAACCATGGACATGTGTTGTCATTTGATGAAAGGGATCACATCATTAGGCGAATGATGTGTTGGACATGACCCATCAATTAGCTTAGCATTATGATCATGTCAGTTTCATTGCTACTGCTTTCTTCATGACTTATACAAGTTCCTCAGACTATGAAATTATGCAACTTCTGAATACCGGAGGAAGACTTTGTGTGCTACCAAACGTCGCAACATAAATGAGTGATTTTAAAGGTGCTCCACTGGTGTCTCCGAAGGTGTTTGTTGAGTTGGCATAGATCGAGATTAGGATTTGTCACTCCGTGTTTCGGAGAGGTATCTCTGGGCCCTCTCGGTAATACTCATCACTATAAGCCTTGCAAGCATTGTGACTAATGAGTTAGTTGCGGGATGAAGTATTACGGAACGAGTAAAGAGACTTGCCAGTAATGAGATTGAACTAGGTATTGAGATACCGACGATCGAATCTCGGGAAAGTAACATACCGATGACAAAGGGAACAACGTATGTTGTGATGCGGTATGACCGATAAAGATCTTCGTAGAATATGTAGGAACCAATATGAGCATCCAGGTTTCGCTATTGCTTATTGACCGGAAGTGAGTCTCGGTCATGTCTACATAGTTCTCGAACCCGTATGGTCCGCACGCTTAACGTTCAATGACGATCGATATTATGAGTTTATGTGTTTGATGTACCAAAGGTGGTTTGGAGTCCCTAATGTGATCACGGACATGACGAGGAGTCTAGAAATGGTCGAGACATAAAGATTGATATATTGGAAGGCTATGTTTGGACACCAGAAAGGTTCCAAGTGGTTCGGGCATTTTTCCGGAGTACCGGGAGGTTACCGGAACCCCCCGGGGAGTTAATGAGCCTTAATGGGCCATGGTGGAAGAGAGGAGGAGGCGGCTGAGGAAGTCCTGGATTAAGGGGTCCTTGGACAGCCGGACTATATGCTTTAGCCGGACTGTTGGACTATGAAGATACAAGATAGAAGACTCCGTCCCATGTCCGGATGGGACTCTCCTTTGCGTGGAAGGCAAGCTTGGCGATTCAGATATGTAGATTTCCTTCTCTATAACCGACTCTATGTAACCCTAGCCCCCTCCGGTGTCTATATAAACTGGAGGGTTTAGTCTGTAGGACAAGAACAATCAGAATCATAAGCTAGCTCCTAGGGTTAGCCTCTTCGATCTCGTGGTAGATCAACTCTTGTAATACTCATATCATCAAGATCAATCAAGCAGGAAGTAGGGTATTACCTCCATAGAGAGGGCCCGAACCTGGGTAAACATCGTGTCCCCGCCTCCTGTTACCATTAGCCTTAGACGCATAGTTCGGGACCCCCTACCCGAGATCTGCCGGTTTTGACACCGATATTGGTGCTTTCATTGAGAGTTCCACTATGTCGTAATCGTAAGGCTTCATGGCTCCCTTAATCATATACAATGATGTTATCCAGGGCGAGACTTTTCTCCCCGGACAGATCTTCGTATTCAGCAGCTTCGCACTGCGGGCCAACTCACTTGGTCATCTGGAGCAGATCGACAGCTACGCCCCTGGCCATCGGGTCAGGTTTGGAAGTTTGAACTACATTGCCGATATCCGCGGAGACTTGATCTTCGACGGATTCGAACCCACGACAACCACTCCCTATAGCCACGATGAACATGACTTAAATCTGTCATCGGACTATGATCAGGAGACAACGCATGTGACTATCCTGGCCCTAGATCCAGAACAGATCGCGCCGTCTGCGGACGGGGGCTGGACCCCACCAAGGAAGTCACATACTCTACAACGCTTGAGACGAACACAGATTCAACCTCTAGCGAGGCCTGTGCCATTGGACCCTCGGACTCGTCTCCGGATATAGGTTCTGAACCGCGTGTGTCCGTGCCCGTCGAATCTGATTGGGCGCCGATCTTGGAGTTCACCTCCGCGGACATCTTTCAACACTCGCCCTTGGGCGATGTATTAAATTCGTTAAGATCTCTCTCCTTGTTAGGAGATTCTTGGCCGAACTATGTCCGGCTTGAGTGGGAAACGGGCGACGAAGAACTTCGCTGCCCACCCACCACCCACTTAATAGCCACTGTCGACGACTTGACCGACATGCTTGACTTCGACTCCGAAGACATCGACAGTATGGACAACGATGCGGGAGAAGAAGAGGAACCACCACCCATAGGGCGCTGGACAGCCACCTCGTCATACGATATTTACATGGTGGATACCCCCAAAGAAGATAATGGCGAGGACAAAAAAGATACATGTGAGGACAAACCTCCCGAGAAGCAGCCGAAGCGCCGACGTCAGCGGCGCCGCTCTAAACAACGCCATGGTAAAAACTGCAATACCGCCACAGGAGACAATAGCACTCTGGACGATGCCGAAGATAACGAAGACGACCCCACCCAGCCAGGTTTCGAACAGGCCGGACGGGAGCATGGGCAAGTCAGCCCTGACGAACAGGCCATAAATGAAGACTCGGAGAACGATAATCACATGTCCCTCTTTGAGGACGAGGTGAGCCTTAGCGACGAAGAATTTACCGTACGAGAGGACCCCGTCGAACAGGAGCGCTTCAAGCGCCGGCTTATAGCCACTGCAAAGAGCCTGAAGAAAAAACAGCAGCAGCTTGAAGCTAATCAAGATTTGCTCACTGATAAATGGACCGAGGTCCTGGCAGCCGAGGAATCTGGACTCGAGCGCCTAACCAAAAGCTACCCAAAGCGCAGGTTGTTACCTCAATTCGACGACAAAGCACTAGAGCCTAAACTACCAGTGCGGGATACAGCTGACTGGCCACCACGTGGCCGAGACAAATTGGTGCATCGGCCCAAACACAGACCCGCACCGCGTCGCTGAACAAAAATAAATGCAAAAGATCGAGGATATACAAATAACCTATGGCACGACTTGCAAAGGAGAACAGGTCAACCTAGGTCGATCTACGGATTGCGGGGGCACGCCCTAGTGCACAACGACGGCTGCCACACCAGGTACAATAAAAAACAAAATGTCTGGGCCGAATACCGCAGACCAGCTCCATCCGAACTGCATCGCGATGTAGCCCGACATAGAGGCGCTGCACACCCCCTTTGCTGCATCGATGAAGTAATGGAACACGAGTTCCAAAAAGGGTTTAAACCCGTAAACATCGAATCATATGATGGGACAACAGATCCTGGGGTGTGGATTGAAGACTTCCTTCTCCACATTCATATGGCCCGTGGTGATTATCCCCATGCCATCAAGTATCTCCCACTAAAACTCAAGGGACCAGCCTGCCACTAGTTGAATAGTCTGCCCAAAAACTCCATCGGCAGTTGGTAGAACCTGGAAGACGCATTTCTTGACAACTTTCAGGGCACTTATGTATGACCACCGGACGCTGACGACTTAAGCCACATAATCCAACAGCCCGAAGAGTCAAACAGGAAATTCTGGACTCGGTTCTTAACTAAAAAGAATCAAATCATCGACTGTCCGGATGCCAAAGCCCTAGCGGCCTTTAAGCATAACATCCGTGATGAATGGCTAGCCCGACACCTTGGACAAGAGAAGTCGAGATCCATGGCAGACCTTATGACGCTCATGACCCGCTTTTGTGCGGGGGAAGATAGCTGGCTAGCACGCAGCAACAACACCTCAAGTAAGCCTAGACATTCTAAATCCAGAGAGGACAAAGACAAGCCCTGGCGCAGCAAGCACAAACGCTGAAACAACGGCGATAGCGCCAAAGACACAACTGTCAACACCGGATTCAGCGGCTCTATTACCGGTCAAAGGAAGAAACCATTCAAAAGAAACAATCCGGGCACGTCCAGTTTGGATCACATACTCGACCGTTCATGCAAAATTCACGGCACCCCAGGAACACCAGCTAATCATACCAACAGAGAATGTTGGGTCTTCAAACAAGCCGGTAAGTCAAATGCCGATAGCAAGGAGAAGGGGCCTCATATCGATGACGACGACGAGGAGCCCCGGCCACCAAAGACAGGGGGGCCGAAGAAGTTCCCTCCGTAAAATAAAATGGTGAATATGATATAAGCCACCCACATTCCCAAGCGGGAACGGAGGTGTGTACTCAAGGACGTGTACACGATGGAGCCAGTCACCCCAAAGTACAACCCATGGTCGTCCAGCTCAATCACCTTCGATAGCAAGGATCATCCGACCAATACCCGTCAAGGCGGCTCAGCCGCACTGGTCCTCGACCCAATAATCGACGGATTTCACCTCATGCAAGTCCTCATGGATGGAGGCAGTTGCCTGAACCTGGTTTATCGGGATACAGTGCACAGGATGGGCATAGATCCTTCAAGGATCAAACCCACTAAAACCACCTTCAAAGGTGTCATACCAGGTGTAGAGGCGTGCAGTACAGGCTCAACCACACCGGAAGTGGTCTTCGGATCCCCAGATAACTTCAGAAGCGAAGAGTTAACCTTCGACATCGTCCCTTTCCACGATGGTTATCACGCACTGCTTGGAGGAGCCGCATTTCTCCGGTTTAATGTGGCGCCGCACTACACTTCTCTTAATCTCAAGATGCCTGGTCCACATAGCGTTATAACAGTCAATGGAAACACTGAACGCTCCCGCAGTATGAAAGAGCATACCGCCGCCCTAAAGGCATAAGAACGGAGCGGTCTCTCACTGTCGAACATTAATTCGACAGCCAAGCTCCCGGACACTGTTAAAAGAGTCCAAACTATCGCGCGGCACGACAACTCAGCTTAATTAATAATTTCGACAATGAACGGCGGCGCAGCCAGGTGGTGTCCCACAATACGGATCAATCGCTGGGGGACACACAAATATTTTTTTCCATCTTCTTTTCAGGTTTCACCTTTTGTCCTAGGTCATCATCAGGCAACCTGGCGACCGGACCTATGAAGGAAAGGACACCGCGGCGGGAGACAACTCGAACATGCGGGGGAATCCCTAGATATTTCCCTCGACGATTATTATACTATTGTCTGAATCCGCATGCAGCTCCCGCCCTGGCCCTAGCAGGTTTCGAAGTCATATTCCTTTTTATCGCACTATTTGTACTCATACGCTTTGACGTATTATTCAATTACAAAACCACGGCTGCATATGACGTTCACTTGCCTTCTCTTTTTTTTTTGAAATTCTCTGTCAATTAGTAGCCGTACACTTTGGTACACATTAATATGCCAGGGGTTTCACTGTACCCATAACAAGGCAAACAAGTCTGAACCCCTTCACGACTGTTCGGTACCCCGAACTTATAGCACTATATGCATCAGCTCCGAATCATGTCTTTGGTAAAATGTTGGGTTTGCCCGGCTCCCGTGTTTTGCTACCTTATGTTCCGCTATATCGGCCAAGGCGGCACAGGGAGAACTACTGCGATTGTGTCCCGGTTCTTCCGGATGAGCACCTCAGTAGAGAAAGCTGAAAACTGACTGTCATGATGTAGCGAGAGCTGGTCGTTGTTCAAGAGGTCTCAAAATCCATAAAGATTTATTCCGCATTATATGACACTTCTATGACGATAATTGTGACAAAACTCGGTATCATCATAGATTTGGTGGGCTCCTACTTCTATGACAAAAAATCATGACAGATAATGGGCTTTTCGTCCTGGGCGGGCCGGAGACGCAGCTGCATGACATTCTTTGGGCCGTCCATGACGGAAAAAACCATGGTAGAAACGAGGGGGAGGAAAATTTCGGGGAGTTGACGGTTACGGTGGGAGGTCGGGGGCTGAGCGATGCGCGTTTCTCTCGTACACGTACGCGTGTGTGTGAGGCGTTGGCTCTAACTGAACCCAAGCGAGGCATTGGGCTCTAACTGAACCCGAGCGATTGCACTGCAGGCTACGTGTTACTGAACCTGAGCGATCGATCGATGGCTGTTAACTGAACCCGATGGAGCGATTCCTTTGCTACTGCTGCTAACTGAAGCCAATCGATTGGATGAACAGTGAGCGTCGCGGGG
>NC_057813.1:659402709-659433211 GCF_018294505.1 Triticum aestivum | reverse complement strand
AGGTCGACGGTGGAGATGAACAGTATCCCGTGGAGTCCCGTTTTGCGGTACGCCCGACCCCTCCCGATGAACAGGACCCCCGTTTTGACCGTAACACTCCAACACAAGTCTGTTTCGTCCGTTTTGCGGTACGCCACAGCCCTCCCGATGAACAAGACCGCCGTTTCGACCGTAGCACTCCAACACAAGTCCGTTTCGTTCGTTTTGCGGTATTCCACACACCTCTCGATCAACAGGACCCCCGTTTCGACCGTATGAGGTCCGTTTCCTCCGTTTTGCGGTACGCCACACCCCTCCCGATCAACAGGACCCCGTTCTGAATGTAGGAGGTCCATTTCCTCCGTTGTGCGGTATGCTAGGCCTCGTTTCCATCGCCTATTCCGTCCAAGCCCTCCCGATGAACATGACCACGCATTCCGTTCTGACCCAGCCAGTTGGCTCCCCATGAACACGACGACAACGATGTTTCTCCGTTCCGACCCAACCATGTACGTATGCGCGAGTAGGCGTTCGAGACCCTGCCCGTATGTACATATGTGGCTGTATTTTCTTTCTTGCACCCTCGCCGTTGTACGTACGTGTACATGCTACATGCGCGCCTCTACTACGACACGTGCACACCTCTACATCAACCAGTATGTACATACACGTTCGCGGCCAGATCACAACGCTACATATGCTTCGACGAGGTGGGTCCCGACTGTCAGGCACTTCCTTACCTGCGAAGATGTAGCTGGTGGGTCCCAGCAGTCAGGGGGGCGAATTGTTTTTTTTGCCTGGACGCACTTGCTTGCGTGCGAAGATGTAGCTGGTGGGTCCCAGCAGTCAGGGGGGCGAATCGTTTTCTTTTGCTCGGACGCACTTCCTTGCGTGCAAAGATGTAACTGGTGGGTCCCAGCAGTCAGGGGGGCGAATAGTTTTTTTTGCCCGGACGCACTTCCTTGCGTGCGAAGGTGCAGCTGGTGGGTCCTAGCAGTCAGGGGGAAATGTTATTTTCACGAAATATGGTGGCATGTCCGGTGGGTCCCCGCTGTCAGGTGGAGGAATAATTATTTTCCATGTAATAAGGAGGCACTTCCTTGCTGCGACCATGGACCCAGCTGTCAGCCTCTCCACATACAGTCCACGTCCGATGGAAGTCGTTCCTTGACCACGTTGACCACGCCGCGCCGAGAGCACCAGGGCTGTGGACGACTGCGAGGCCTAGGAAGGGGACGACGGGAGCCGGGGAAGACGCGGCAGTGGAAGCCCGCGCGGAGAGGAGTACGAGGGTTCACTGGTTCGGCTGCGGTGTGAGGCTGCCGTCGCTGCAGGGCCTGGCCAGCGGTGGGAATAGTAGGGGGCGGTGAGGCCTTCGCGGCAGCACATCCGGCCACGGAATGCAGGAGCATGCGGCACGACCGGTGCTACTTTGGGTGGCTGGAGCAAGACGACCAGAGGTTGAAGAAGCACTACGGCCGTTGGATGGACATTGTAGGGTCACTAGAGCTAGAATCATTTATATTGACTAAGTTGACAAAGCCCTCCATCCCCGTCAACTTAGTAGGCCCACAAGTCAGCCTCCCACAAAGGTGGGTCCCAGCTAGCAGGGGGTATTCATTTTTTTGTGCGTAATAAGGAGGCACTTCCGATGGGTCCGAGCTGACAGCAGGGGGAACGTTTTTTCGCGAAATACGATGGTCCGTCGGGTGGGTCCCAGCAGTCAGGGGCAAACGTTTTTTCGCGAAATACTGGTGGCCCGTCTGGTGGGTCCCTGCTGTCAAGTGGAGGAATAATTATTTTCCGCGTAATAAGGAGGCACTTCCTTGCGGCTGCCCTGGACCTAGTTGTCAGCCTCTTCACGTACAGTATTCTTCTGATGGAATTCGGTCGTTGACCACATTGACCATGCCGCGCTGAGAGCACCATTGCGGTGGACGATGGTGAGGCCTAGGAAGGGGATGAAGCGGAGCCGGGGAAGACGTGGCAGTGGATGCCCACGCGGAGAGGAGTACGAGGGTTCACTGGTTCGGCTGCGCTGCCATCGCCGCAGAATAACAGGGGGTGTGGGTGAGTGGAGTGGAGGGATGGCCTGGCCAGCAGTGGTAGTAGTATGGAGGCGGTGAGGCCTCCGCGGTAGCACAGCCGGCCACAGTAGGCAGGAGCAGGCGGCACGACCGGCGCTGCTTTGGGCGGCTGGACCCATATGAAGACCAGAGGTTGAAGAAGCACTACGCCCGTTGGATGGACATCGTACGGTCAGTCGAGCTAGAATCGTGCATATATTGACTAAGTTGACAAAGCCCTTCGTCCCTGTCAACTTAGTAGGCCCCGTCAACTTAGTGGACATCGTATGGGGAGTATTCTTTTTTTCGGCGTAATAAGGAGGCACTTCCTTGCGTGCGAAGATATAGCTGGTGGGTCCGAGCTGTCAGTGGCGGTAACGTTTTTTCCGCGAAATACAGAGGCCCTTTTGGTGGGTCCCAGATGTCAGGTGGAGGAATCATTATTTTGTGCGTAATAAGGAGGCATTTCCTTGCGTGCGGCCGTGGACCCAGCTGTCAGCCTCTCCACGTACAGTCCACTTCAGATGCATGTCGGTTGTTGACCACGTTGACCACGCCACGCCGGGAGCACCAGGGCGGTGGACGACGGCGAGGCCTAGGAAGGGAACGACACAGAGGCAGGGAAGACTCGGCAGTTGTTTCCCACGCGGAGGGGAGTACGACTGTACGAGGCTTTACTGGTTCGTTTGCCGTCGCCCGAGAATAACAGCAGGTGTGGGACTGTGGGTGAGTAGAGGGATGGCTAGGCCCGCGATGGAAGTATGGTGGGGCGGTGAGGCCTGCGCGGCAGCACAGCCGGCCACGTGGAGGAGGGAGCAAGCAGTCCCGCCGGCGCTTGTTTGAGCGGCTGCAGCAAGAAGAGCAGAGATTGAAGAAGCACGACGGCCGTTGATTGGACATCCAACGGTATACAGGCCATCTGTGGAAAGCCTCAAATCTGTGGAAAATAGCATACAACCCATCTGCCATTATTTCAAATAGTTTATAGCCCATTTGTTAATTCTTACGGGTTTTTTCGGCGACCATATTCTTTTTGTTAGCATTACAGCCCATATTGTGGCCACGGTTAAAAAATTATACAAAATTTTGCATATGTCGGTGCGGTCTGAACTGTTTTTAATCCCGAAATTTCGAGTCACATTCAGACTGATTTTAAAAATAAATGTATATCAATATAAAATCCAATAAATTGTACACGCATAAAAATCAATGCAATTTAAAATCTCGAAATGAAAAAAAGATATTTGAAACTAATTGCCGGTTTGATGTGTTTTAAAAATGTACATCCCATTTCTCATTACTGATAGGCCATTTTCTCGGCCAACTGAATGAAGCTCTCCTCGTCTTGAAAGATTTGTAGCCCAACAGGCCTGATAAAGCGACTTACTTGACAAATCGCAAAAAAACTGGGCTAGCCATTTTCAGAAACAAAAAAAACTACCGGGCTGGTCTGTGGTAAACATAAAAGAAAAGGCTGTCTAGACAGGCCAGAGTGTCCCGCACAGCCCAGTTGACACCCTTCTTCCGTCTCAAAAACAAATTAGATAAATGCCACTCCAATTATGGCGATTCATAAAAATGCCACTGCAATTTCCAAACTTTGAAAAATGCCACTACAATTTTTGCAAACTTTGAAAAACGCCACTGCAGTTTGCAAACTTTGAAAAACGCCACTCCAGACTTCGAAAAATGCCACTAGAAATGGCATGAAATGGCATTTTTCAAAGTTTGGAAATTGCAATGGCATTTCTCGGAGGCATTTATCAAATTAACCCAAAACAAAAATAAATGGGCGAGCTGCTGGGTCCCTGGTGTGTGTCGCTTGTTGTGCAATTCTCTCGTTTATTGACTACGTTGACAATGGCATGGGACCCAGATGTCAGAAATCGACTAGGAGGAGCGATTTTTTTATTGACTTGAAATAAGGAGGCACTTGCTTGCGTACTGCCATGACCTTGGCGGGTCCCTGCTGTCATCCTCTCCACATACAATCATCTCCTGATTGTGTACGCGTCAACTTGCTAGGCCCACAAGTCAGCCTCTAAACCCGTGGAGGACAAATACAACCCATTTAAAAAAATAACATCCCATTCCATACTTTCAAACGGAAAGTTCAACATTCAGAGCAAAGTAACAGGTCTGATCCACATATAGAGTACTGAACTTCCACGTTGACAACCATAATAGCCAAGTTAACTATCTACTCCCACTAGACAAGTACTAACTTACTCTTAGCTAACTAGATGATGCCGACCGCCATCTGTGGTACACGCTAAACGCCGGCACCGGCATCCTACGCCTCGCCTTGGACTTGCCAGATGTGCGATAGGGCGCGTTGCTCGCGCGCGTTGGCCCTTTCCATGCCGGCGTGGTCCACCGAAGCTTCGGCTTCCAAGCGGGAAACCCACTTGACGAGCTGGTAGTAAAAATCAGCGTCGTGAACGCGTGCGTGCCTGAAAGCCTCTAGGGCTATTTGCCGGGCGCCGGCCTCCATGTAGTCGGCCCAGTTGCGGGCGCTCTGCTCGCGACTCAGAGCATAGGTGCGCTGCTGCTTCATGTCCCTCTGGCGGTGCAAATCGGCGATACGCTGCTCCTCCGCCAAGCGGTCGCGCTCCAACAACTCCTGCTCCTCCGCCATGCGGTCGCGCTCCAACAACTCCTCGATCTGCGCATTGCCATCTAAAGATAGATAGAATGCCTCCTCCCTCCGTCTGCCTTCCGGTGAAAAACCGAACACTAGTTCCGGCGGTGACCGCCTCCGGCGTCGCCTACCGCAGACGGGCGGGGGCATGGCGGACGTGGCGAGCAACGTCAGGCCGGTGGGGGCTTATGAGGATATGGCGAGTTGGGTCATGGTGGCACCAGAGAAGGCCGGGAAACAGTACTTATAGGGGGAAGGTAGCGCGACGGTCATCGGAATTCAATGCATAATGGCTTAGCACGCCAGCTTGCCGTGGAAAACTAGGGAAACTGAAATTATGACTGTGCCGTCCCGTCCCGTCTGGGTCGCACACCGGCATGGCGGTCAAACAAGTGCACTCGAATCATCTCTCTCCTTGTCAATAATGATTCCACGGATTTAAAAAGCCCGCAACAATTAAAGCATATCTTTTTTCGTATTAGTTAGCTGCCTTAATTATGGCCGGCTGCATGCAGGCACTCAGAATCGCTCGCAGGCAGTACGCGAAGCAGCATGCAACGAGTCGCAGCCGAGGGCACGCACGCAGCCACTTAAATCGCTGGAATTAATTAGGCTTAAACTTCTGCATGCTGTTAATTATTGCCATGCCTTGGTCTTGCTGCTTTGCTCACGGGACTAATAAACCCGGACGGAGGGAGTACCTTGGTTGGTGAGAGGTTTGAATTAAGCCCTGTAAACCGGAAAGGAGGTACTAGTACGTGCGTGATCCGCTATTTATTTGTGTAGGATCAAGTAGGTCGTTTCTTGAATTGAGCCCTGCAAACCGGAAAGGAGGTAGTACGCGCATGATCCGCTATTTATCCGTGTAGGATCAATAGTGTAGCTTGTCAGTTTCTTCAGAGGTAGGCATTTTTATCCGTGTAGGATCGATAGTGTAGCTTGTCAGTTTCTTCAGAGGTAGGCATTTTTATTCAAAAACCTGCTACTTTGCATCTTGCGTCGCAAATAAAACTACCAGGAGCGCATTTGTAGGCTAGCTAGTGATCGATCAGTAACTTGTAAACAGTGAGCGAATAGAAATAAGTAAATTAATGCATCTCAATGATTCACAGATCATATACAAATATGTAGCTCCAAAAGCAAAGATCAGCCACTTCGGATCTTGCGTCGCAACTAAAACTAACTAGTATGATTCCCATACATAAGATCAACATGTTAATGCATCTCAATGATTCACAGATCATATACAAATATGTAGCTCCAAAAGCAAAGATCTAGAAAAAACACTTGTTGTTCCTACTAACATGGATGCTTGTATTGTTTGTGAAGTCTACAATTCCTCTTGCAAACGTAAGTGGTTTCACCAACAACTGGAACCATGAGAATGAACCACACATGATGGAGGAACATCCACTGCAATATGATTTTTTCTTCTCTCGATCACACCACGAGACTATTTTCGGAATACAAACTTTAATTTAGGCAAAATGATGCCCATTGTATAATCAGACCAAAGCAATGAAGCACCAACTGTTGGCCAATAAATAGTACAGTACTACTTTTCTGCAGTCCATGAAGTGAATATCCAATCTTTGTGTCTATTTTCAAATCCCACAACATGCAGTGACTATACCATTCTCTTGTGTAGTTCAACCAAAATTGCGGACACTTTGTTTGTTTTCCAAATAGCAAGGGGCAGACATCTATGTCTGCACAAATATCAAGCAGCTAGTAAACATATCAAGCAGCTAGCAAACCACTAGTATTACTATCTAATGACAGTACAAAAAGAGTAGCAAGATAGTAGCAAACCATGTACCTTCGTAATGAACATCTCATAGTGCCACCAATTGGATATAAAGGTTTGGAAAAAAACATGCTCCTAATGTTGAACCAGTTGGACTTTTTTGTGTAGCTCCACTAAAATCGAGCATCCCTGTTTGCATAGATATTGAAAGTGTGATTACTATAAAAGTGGCACTAGTTGAAGCATACACTCACAAATATAAGCATTCCAATTTCTTAATGGGAAAAGGTAGCAAGACTGTTTCTAACAACCTGTTTGAAGGAATAAATAAAGCAACAACGGCTGATGTCAGGAAGGCATACATAGTTTTTTCTGAAAAAATGAGCCATTCCTGACCTTTCCTCTTCTTTTAAGCAAATTTTGTGCAGTTCTACTAAAATAAAATGCCATCACCGCCTTGACAATTTAGTGACACTGTACAAAAGGAAATGACTTGACATTACATCATGATGTCAGGTATCTAGTCGACAGGCATTAGAGGCAAACATACAGACCTCCTCCGATAACATAATGAACATTAATTTTAACAAAGGTGTGACTAGCTTTACCGGGATAATTTGAGTGAACTCTACACCATTCGAATACTACAAATATACACCAATCTAGTGGCTAGTGCAACAGTAGAGTAGTTAGTTTATTACAGGGTACAGTAAAATGGTTTTACTGAACAGATTTCAATAAACTCTAGCACTGGAAGGTTTCTATAAGAATTAACAATACAAAATGTAAAGGTAACAAGTTTCAGCATTGGTATACTAGTGGCATTAGACAAAATGTAAAGGTAACAATACATCCACAGTCAACAGCTAACCCTGAAATAATCCAGTGACATTAAATGGCATTGCTTAAATTTATCGGTGGCATTAGACTGAGAGCGGCATTAGTTAAATGTGGCTTCACTTTAGGAGTAGCATTGCTTGACTTGACTGCTGGCGTTATACTAACAGCAAAAAAAGTGGCAATAAGAGCATGGGAGGCCCATTCGGACAGTGGGCGCGCCAGTATGATGTACCTCCACGGACGCAGAGTGGTGAGGGAGGTATGGTTGCCCAGAGCAACAAATATCCAGGCAGCATATGTGGATTACGTCCCATTTTTGTTCTCTTTAGCCACCTTTTTCCTATGTGAGGACAACAAACCGATCGACCTGGTCATTCTCTATTGCGTTGTCATGCCTTTCTACCCTTCTTCAACCAAGAGACACGAGACTCGTTCCTTAGCTACTGATTTTCCCCTTTTCAACATAGATGCGGGTTCGATGCCTACTCTCTTGGAAAGTACAGTCTCCCTTCCTTTCCTTATTCAACCCATACATGGATTAGTCTGCATGAAGTAGGGTTTCCTTTAATAGTGCAAATTATGGTTTTCGTCTGCGTGGCGAGTAGAGCAGAGGATAGCAAATTGGGAAGATGGTGGAGTGGAAAAAGATCCACATGCAACGACGTGCCAGATGGGGCAATAGAACAAGGATATGGTTCGAAAAGAGGTAGCATACCCGAGGGTCGGCGGGAAGTGGCTTCGCTCGTGGTCGGCGTCCTCCACACACACTACGATAGCGAGCTTGGGGACGGAGGCCATCCAGCGCGAGCGCTAGGTCTGAGAGGACGGCCTTGTCATCAGTGCGTGACCTCGCTCGCCGACGACGAGTGCGTCAACGATGCACGTCCTTTTCTTCCCCTGCGGATCTGTGACCACCGGCGAGGAGGGAGAGAGGGGCCGTCTTTTTTAGATCTGGAGAGAGGGTGGTAGTGTGAGAAGCAAGTGGGCAGCCCTTGGCAAGAAAGCACTGAAGCTCCAGCCTATATATCTTTTTTATACTACTAGTACTGGAGGTGGAGTAGTGGTAGAGTAGTTTATATTTTCTCTGCGTACAGTACCAGTTAGTCGTGCTTCAAAACTGAACGGCACGCCATTAAAAAATAAAGGTCGATAACTAATGCGGCACCTCGGGCCAACGCGGCCAGATCGCATTTTGCACGAGAAATTACACACCATGTTTCGTTGACATGTGGTCCCATTCCAACATATCAGTGAGACGACGGCGAGTAGTAGGAGTATGTCCGAACCGACGTGTAGGCCGCGGCGCCCCTTCATGAACCGTGGCAAACTGGCAACCGTCCACCGACTCTTCGCCTTTCCCTCTCGATTTGGAACTGCTGTCGCACGCTCTTCCTCTCCCTCCTCCATTTTCCTTCATACCTTCACCCTTTCTTCTGCCATTGTTCGATCATCTTCTCCATGGAGGGAACAGGACGGAAACGACCCCGTTATTCTTGCCTCGATCTGAAAGATAACGTGGTTGATGAACTCATTGATCGATGCGACATCATCACCTCGGCTAGCATGGCAGGTTTATTCAAGCCCATTCTTGACTCAACTAATAACATCATTACAAGGAACCCAAGAGTCAAGGAGCGTTTTGATCTCCCCTATCTTCTTCGCCGTGACCCTGATGACTAGCGCCGTCACGACGGAGGCCTCGCCCTGTGCAAGTTGATGCCGCTTGATAATGATGTATGATGTTAATGTTGGAAATATACCCTAGAGGCAATAATAAAATGGTTATTATTGTATTTCCTTGTTCATGATAATTGTCTATTATTCATGCTATAATTGTATTGACCGGAAACCGCAATACATGTGTGAATACATAGACGACAACATGTCCCTAGTGAGCCTCTAGTTGACTAGCTCGTTGATCAATAGATGCTCATGGTTTCCTGACCATGGACATTGGATGTCATTGATAACGGGATCACATCATTAGGAGAATGATGTGATGGACAAGACTCAATCCTAAGCCTAGCACAAGATCGTGTAGTTCGTATGCTAAAGCTTTTCTAAATGTCAAGTATCTTTTCCTTAGACCATGAGATTGTGCAACTCCCGGATACCGTAGGAATGCTTTGGGTGTATCAAACATCACAGTGTTACTGGGTGGCTATAAAGGTGCACTACGGGTATCTCCGGAAGTGTCTGTTGGGTTAGCACGAATCGAGACTAGGATTTGTCACTCCGTGTGACGGAGAGGTATCTCTGGGCCCACTCGGTAGGACATCATCATAATGTGCACAATGTGATCAAGGAGTTTCAAATAGAACGCACATGAAGAATTTGTGAACAGACTGGGTTGAGTTTATCATAGAGGGGGAAGGGTCCGATCACATTCACTTAGCAGAAAAAATCAACTTGAAGAATTAGCAATAAGTGAATGCTGTAGAGGACATAAACTCATATATATAAGTGAATGCTGTAGAGTTCCTCATTCAGAGCTGCTCTTCTTGTGAGATGAAGATTTTGGGGATTTTTATGATGAAGACTTTGAGGATTTCTTCTTCTTCTTCGCATCATCAGAACTATAATCCTTGTACTTCTTCTTCTTTGATTCCTTATCCCACTGAGGACAATCTTGGATGTAGTGACCGGGTTTCTTGCATTTGTGGAATAGCCTCTTCTTGTAGTCACTAGATGAGGAACCATTACTCCTTGAGGATTTTCCAAAGAGACCACGTCTTGAGAACTTCTGAAATTTCTTCACAAGCAGTGCTAGTTCCTGACTCAGTTCATCAGGATCACCAAGGCTGCTACCAGAGTCTTCATCTTCAGACTCAGATACTACCTTGTCCTTCAGAGCACGTGATCTTCCATAGCTCGAACCATAGAGATCTCTCTTCTCAGCAAGCTGGAACTCCTGAGTGTTTAGACTCTCGAGGATATCAGCGGGATCAAGTGACTTGTAATCAACACGTTCTTGTATCATTAGTGTCAAAGTATCAAATGAAGAATCAAGCGATCTCAGCAATTTCTTCACCACCTCATGGTCGGTGATGTTAGTGGCACCAAGTGCTTGAAGCTCATTTGAGATATCAGTGAGGCGATCGAAAGTTTGCTGAACATTTTCATTGTCGAGTCTTTTTAAGCGGTTGAAGAGATTGCGAAGAACATTAACACGAGAGTCACATTGAGTTGAGACTCCTTAATTCACTTTGGATAGCCTATCCCAGATAAGCTTAGCAGTTTCCAAAGCACTCACTCTTCCATACCGCCCTTTGCTCAGATGGCCACATATGATGTTCTTCGCTTGAGAATCGAGTTGCTTGAATCTCTTCACATCAGCAACATTCAGAGAAGGTGTGACTGATGGAACACCATTTTCCACAACATACCAGAGATCGTTATCAATTGCCTCAAGATGCATTCGCATCTTATTCTTCCAGTAGGGGTAGTACGTCCCATCAAAGGTAGGACACCCAACATAGACCTTGATCATACCTGTGGTCGACATAACTAAAACTCCAGGCGGTTAAACCAAAGTCACACAGAACAAGGGAGTACCTTGCTCTGATACCAATTGAAAGTGCGTTATATCGACTAGAGGGGGGTGAATAGGCGATTTTTATGAATTCTTCGCTGAGGAATTTGCTAGTGAGGAAATTCCTTAGCGAAGAACTACTTGCAGCGGAATAAGTACCCAAAAGTAAACATAACATAACACAAGCATAGTCATCATGATGAAATGAAGACAAGAACAGAGTACAGAAAGCGTAAACACAGGATAGCACAGGATGAAGACAAACAGACTGAAGAAATTGAACTGAGGAAATTGAGAAAGTCTTTAGTCAAAGCCTTCAAACAGTTATGAACAGGCACATGCTACGTCTTGAGCTTGCGTTGGTTTTCCTTGAAGAGGGAAGGGTGATGCAGCAATAGTAGCGTAAGTATTTCCCTCAGTTTTTGAGAACCAAGGTATCAATCCAGTAGGAGGCTCCTCAGAAGTCCCACGCACCTACACAAACAAACAAAGAACTCGCAACCAACGCAATAAAGGGGTTGTCAATCCCTTCACGGCCACTTGCGAAAGTGAGATTTGATAGAGATAGTATGATAAGATAAATATATTTTTGGTATTTTATAATATAGATGCAAAAAGTAAAGATGCAAATAAAAGTAGATTGAAAGCTTATATGATAAAAGATAGACCCGGGGGCCATATGTTTCACTAGTGGCTTCTCTCAAGATAGCATAAGTATTACGGTGGGTGAACAAATTACTGTCAAGCAATTGATAGAAAGGCGAATAATTATGAGATTATATATGCATGATCATGTATATAGGCATCACGTCCGCGACAAGTAGACCGACTCCTGCCTGCATCTACTACTATTACTCCACACATCAACCGCTATACAGCATGCATCTAGAGTATTAAGTTCGTAAGAATAGAGTAATGCATTAAGAAAGATGACATGATGTAGAGGGATAAACTCATGCAATATGATATAAACCCCACCTTTTTATCCTCGATGGCAACAATACAATACGTGCCTTGCAACCCCTACTGTCACTGGGTAAGGACACCGCAAGATTGAACCCAACGCTAAGCACTTCTCCTATGGCAAGAAAGTTCAATCTAGTAGGCCAAACAAAAATGATAATTCGAAGAGACTTGCAAAGATAACTCAATCATACATAAAAGAATTCAGAGGAGATTCAAATATTTCTCATAGATAAACTTGATCATAAACCCACAATTCATCGGATCTCGACAAACACACCGCAAAAAGAGTTACATCAAATAGATCTCCAGAAGAGAGGGGGAGAACATGGTATTGAGATCCAAAAAGAGAGAAGAAGCCATCTAGCTAATAACTATGGACCCGAAGGTGTGTGGTAAACTATTCACAACTCATCGGAGGGGCTATCGTGTTGATGTAGAAGCCCTCCATGGTCGATTCCCCCTCTGGGGGAGCGCCGGCGAAGGCTCCAAGATGGGATCTCATGGATACAGAAGGTTACGGCGGTGGAAATTGTTTTTCGTTGGCTCCCTGGATGTTTTCGGGGTACGTGGGTATATATAGGAGGAAGAAGTAGGTCGGTGACCGCCCAAGGGGCCCATGAGACAGGGGGCGCACCCTGTAGGGGTGGGCGCGCCCCCCACCCTCGTGGCCGTCTCGTATGCTTCTTGGCTTGCACTCCAAGTCCTATGGATCACGTTCATTCCAAAAATCACGCTCCCGAAGGTTTCATTCCGTTTGGACTCCGTTTGATATTCCTTTTCTTCGAAATACTGAAATAGGAAAAAAAACAGCAATATGGGCTGGGCCTCCGGTTAGTAGGTTAGTCCCAAAAATGATATAAATGTGTAAAAAAAAGCCCATAAACATCCAAAAGGGGTAATATAATAGCATGGAACAATAAAAAATTATAGATACGTTGGAGACATATCAAGCATCCCCAAGCTTCGTCCTCGAGTAGGTAAATGATAAAAACAGAATTTTTGATGTGGAATGCTACCTAGCATAATTCTCAATGTAATTTTTTTTATTATGGCATGAATGTTCACATCTAAATGATTCAAAACAAAAGTTCATATTGACAAAAGAAATAGTAATACTTCAAGCATACTAATCAAAGCAATCATGTCTTGATACGTCCCTACAAAATCATATAGTTAGGCTATGCTTCATTTTTGTCACACAAAAATGTTCCCAAATTCTACACCCCCGATGACAAATCAAGCAATTGTTTCGTACTTAAATAATCTCAAACTTTTTCAAGTTTCACGCAATACATGAGCGTGAGCCATGGATATAGCACTATGGGTGGAATAAAATATGATGATGGGGATTGTGTGGAGAAGACAAAAAAAGAGAAAGTCTCACATTGACGAGGATAATCAACGGGCTATGGTGATGCCCATCAATTGATGTCAACATGAGGAGTAGGGATTGCCATGCAACAGATGCACTAGAGCTATAAATAAATGAAAGCTCAACAAAAGAAAACTAGTGGGTGTGCATCCAACTCGCTTGCTCACGAAGACCTAGGACATTTGAGGAAGCCCATCGTAGAATATACAAGCCAAGTTCTATAATGAAAAATTCCCACTAGTATATGAAAGTGACAACAAATGAGACTCGCTATATAAAAACATGGTGCTACTTTGAAGCACAATATATGAGACTCGCTATATGAAGGACATGGTGCTACTTTGAAGCACAAGTGTGGAAAAAGATATAGTAACATTGCCCCTTTTTAATTATTTCCTTTTTTCTTTTTTTTCTTTTTTCTTCTTTTTTTCTTTTTTTCTTTTTTTCTTTGGCCTTTCTTTTTTTTCTTTTGGCCTTCCTTTTTTTACTTTTTTTGTTTTTGGGGACAATGCTCTAATAATGATGATCATCACACTTTTATTGATTACAACACATGAATTACAACTCGAAACTACAACAAGATATGACTCTATATGAATGCCTCCGGCGGTGTACCTGGATGATGCAATGAATCAAGAGTGACATGTATGAAAAATTATGCATGGTGGCTTTGCCACAAATACGATGTCAACTACATGATCATGCAATGGCAATATGACAAAAGTAATGTATGTCATGATGATAAACGGAACGGTGGAAAGTTGCATGGCAATATATCTCGGCATGGCTATGGAAATGCCATAATAGGTAGGTATGGTGGCTGTTTGGAGGAAGATATAAGGATGTTTATGTCTGATAGAGCGTATCATATCATGAGGTTTGGATGCACCGGCGAAGTTTGCACCAACTCTCAAGGTGAGAAAGGGCAATGCACAGTACCGAAGAGGCTAGCAATGGTGGAAAGGTAAAAGTGCGTATAATCCATGGACTCAACATTAGTCAAAAGAATTCATATACTTATTGCAAAAATTTAGAAGTCTTCAAAAACCAAGCACTACGCGCATGCTCCTAGAGGGATAGATTGGTAGGAAAAGACCATCGCTCGTCCCCGACCGCCACTCATAAGGATGCACAATCCAAGTACACTTCATGTTTCAAATTTGTTACACTACTTTAACCATACGTGCATGCTACGGGACTTACTAACTTTAACACAAGCGTTCTTTAAATTCATAATCACCCAACTAGCATGACTTTAATATTACAACCTCCATATCTCAAAACAATTATCAAGTATCAAATTGATCATAGCATCCAATTCACTTCCTATGATAGTTTTTATTATACCCAACTTGGATGCCTACCATTCTAGGACCAATTTTGTAACCATAGCAAATACCATGTTGTTCTAAAAGACTCTCAAAATAATATAAGTGAAGCATGAGAGACTAGCAATTTCTACAAAATTAAGCTACTGCCGTGCTCTAAAAGATATAAGTGAAGCACTAGAGCAAAAACTATCTAGCTCAAAAGATATAAGTGAAGCACATATAGTATTCTAATAAATTTCAATCAAGTAGGCTTCTCCCAAAAGGTGTGTACAGCAAGGATGACTGTGGTAAATTAAAAAGCAAATACTAATATCATACACGACGCTCCAAGCAAAACACATATCATGTGGCGAATAAAAACATAGCTCCAAGTAAAGTTATCAATGAATGAAGAAGAAAGAGGGGATGCCTTCCGGGGCATCCCCAAGCTTAGGCTTTTGCCACTCCTTATTCCATAGTCCATCAAATCTTTACCCAAAACTTGAAAACTTCACAACACAAAACTCAACAGGAAATCTCATAAGCTCCGTTAGTGAAAGAAAGCAAAACCACCACATAAGGTACTGTAATGAACTCATTATTTATTTATATTGGTGTTAAACCTGTTGTATTTCAAGTTCTCTATGGTTCATACCACTTAATACTAGCTATAGATGCATCAAAATAAGCAAACAACACACGAAAAACAGAATCTGTCAAAAACAGAATAGTCTGTAGCAATCTGTAACTAATTCAAACTTATGGAACTCTAAAAATCCTACCAAAATAGGAAGTCCTGGAAAATTTGTCTATTGATCAGCATCAAAACGAATCAACCCAAAAGCACGTTTCTGTGATTTAACAAAACTAATTTCGTGCGCGCAAAGTTTCTGTTTTTCAGCAGAATCAAATTAACTATCACCATAGGTTATCCTATAGGTTCTACTTGGCACAAACACTAATTAAAACATAAAAACACATCTAAATAGAAGGTAGATGCAAAATTTATTACTAAACAGAAACAAAAACAAAAAACACAAATAAAATTGGGTTGCCTCCCAACTAGCGCTATCGTTTAACGCCCCTAGCTAGGCATAAAATCGAAGATAGATCTAAGTAGTGCCATCTTTAATTTTCAGTTTTTTAGCAGAGTCATGCTCGAATCCGGGAGGTTCTTTTCGTTTCCATTTCATACTCGAAAATTTCTAGATCTAACGAATCCAACCGCTTATTGCAAAGAGTAATCAACATATTCATGCGGTGAAGATTTCCGCTAACACTTTTAAGAGGCTCAAGAGACTTTTGTAATATTTTTGTTACTTCGCAAATCTTTCCAAACACTTGTGTTTATTCTTGGGTAGGATGTGGTCCTCCCTTTTGAGGTAGTGTTCCCACTATTCCCTCTATAATTTCATGCGCAATACTAGGATCAATTTCAATATAATTTCCCTTGGCAATGCAGTCCAAGAGTTGTCTATGCGTCATGTTTAGCCCAACATAAAAATTGCGAAGAGGAATTCTAAAATTCACCTCTAGGGTGCAATTGCGATAAGATTCCATCATCCTATACCAAGCATCTTTTAAGTTTTCTCCTTGCCTTTGCTAGAAGTGAAGAACTTCAAACTCGGGAGACATAGGAGTGGATAAGGAACTAGCCATTATGACGAGGTAAACGATCTAACATACGAGCAAACAGAAAAAGACAAGCGAAAAAGAGAGGATGAGATTGGGAAAGAGAGGGTGAATAAAACGTCAAGGGTGAAGTGGGGGAAAGGAAAACGAGAGGCAAATGGCAAGTAATGTAAATGTGAGGGAGATGAGTTTGTGATGGGTACTTGGTATGTCTTGACTTGAGCGAAGACCTCCCCGGCAACGGCGTTAGAAATCCTTCTTGCTACATCTTGAGCTTGCATTGGTTTTCCTTGGAGAGGAAAGGGCGATGCAGCAATAGTAGCGTAAGTATTTCCTTCAGTTTTTGAGAACCAAGGTATCAATCCAATAGGAGGCTCCTCAGAAGACCCACACACCTACACAAACAAACAAAGAACTCGCAACCAACGCAATAAAGGGGTTGTCAATCCCTTCATGGCCACTTGCAAAAGTGAGATCTGATAGAGATAGTATGATAAGATAAATATATTTTTGATATTTTATAATATAGATGCGAAAAGTAAAGATGCAAATAAAAGTAGATTGAAAGCTCATATGATAAAAGATAGACCCGGGGGCATAGGTTTCACTAGTGGCTTCTCTCAAGATAGCATAAGTATTACGGTGGGTGAACAAATTACTATCGAGCAATTCATAGAAAAGCGAATAATTATGAGATTATCTAGGCATGATCATGTATATAGGCATCATGTCCGCGACAAGTAGACCGACTCCTGCCTGCATCTACTACTATTACTCCACACATCGACCGCTATCCAGCATGCATCTAGAGTATTAAGTTCATAAGAACAGAGTAACACATTAAGAAAGATGACATGATGTAGAGGGATAAACTCATGCAATATGATATAAACCCCACCTTTTTATCCTCGATGGCAACAATACAATACGTGCCTTGCAACCCCTACTGTCACTGGGTAAGGACACCGCAAGATTGAACCCAAAGCTAAGCACTTCTCCTATGGCAAGAAAGATCAATCTAGTAGGCCAAACCAAAATGATAATTCGACGAGACTTGCAAAGATAACTCAATCATACATAAAAGAATTCAGAGGAGCTTCAAATATTTATCATAGATAAACTTGATCACAAACCCACAATTCATCGGATCTCGACAAACACACCGCAAAAAGAGTTGCATCAAATATATCTCCACAAGAGAGGGGGAGAACATGGTATTGAGATCCAAAAAGAGAGAAGAAGCCATCTAGCTAATAACTATGGACCCGAAGGTCTATGGTAAACTACTCACAACTCATCGAAAGGGCTATGGTGTTGATGTAGAAGCCCTCCATGGTCGATTCCCCATCCGGCAGAGCGCCGACGAAGGCTTCAAGATGGGATCTCGCGGATACAGAAGGTTACGGTGGTGGAAATTGTTTTTTCGTTGGCTCCCTGGATGTTTTCGGGGTACGTGGGTATATATGGGATGAAGAAGTAGGGCGGTGGCCGCCCGAGGGGCTCACGAGACAGGGGGGCGCGTCCTGTAGGCGTGGGCGCCCCCCCACCCTTGTGGCCGCCTTGGCTGCTTCTTGGATTGCACTCCAAGTCCACTGGATCACGTTCGTTCCAAAAATCACGCTCCCGAAGGTTTCATTCCGTTTGGACTCCGTTTGATATTCCTTTTCTTCGAAATACTGAAATAGGCAAAAAAAAAAAGCAATACGGGCTGGGCCTCCGGTTAGTAGGTTAGTCCCAAAAATGATATAAATGTGTAAAATAAAGCCCATAAACATCCAAAAGGGGTAATATAATAGCATGAAACAATCAAAAATTATAGATACATTGGAGACGTATCAGCACACAACAACTGAAATGAGGAAATGAAAGACAATGATTTGGTAGACCAGTTCCAACTGCTGTCTCAGTTGTACGTCTGGTTGGAGCAGCTAGGTATTTAAACCTGAGGACACACAGTCCTCACCGTATTATCCTTGAGCTAAGGTCACACAGACCTCACCCAATCACTCGTGGTAAGTCTTCAGGTGACTTCCAAACCTTCACAGACTCGGTCACTCGGCGATCCACAATTCCTCTTGGATACTCTAGACCATGACACCTAACCGTCTGGAAGAAGCACAGTCTTCAAAGGTAATAAGCGTTGGATCCACGCTGGATCAATCTCTTCAGTGATGCTCAATCGATTTGGGTTTGTAGGTGTGTTGGGTTTGGGTTTTCCTCACTTGATGATTTTCGCTCAAAGTCCTCGGAGGATGGGATGCTCTCAAATGACAAGTGTCAGTTTCTCTCGGAGCAGCCAACCAGCTAGTGGTTGTAGGGGGAGGCTATTTATTGCCTAGGGAGCAGACCGACATGATAAGATATAAATGCCCTTCAATGATAGGACCGTGAGATGGGTAGATATTCTGGGACAGCTGGCGCATAGCACAGCAACGGTCGGAAGTTTGACTCTCAAATTCCTCAGGGCTATCATGTTCCTCACTGTGTAGGCAATTCGCACTGGCGAATTCCTAACTCCTCAGTCAAAACATATTCCTCAGAGACCAGAAGAACTTCGTCTCTGTCACTGAAGAAATCGACTGAATTGTATGAGATTTCCAATGGCTTCACTCGAAGGGATTGGTAGGTGTAGGATTTTGAGTTGAGCATCACATGGAAATTTTTCCTTAGTATTTCCTCGACCCCCTTTAACAGTACGGTGTTTCCTATGACTCAAGAAAGAGAAAATGAAACTAGAAAAACAAAAGTCTTCACACTTCATGTTTCTTAAATGAATTCCAAGTCTTCAAGGTTGCACCAATTTCTTCACTTTCAAAGTCTTCAGAAATCCAAAGTCTTCAGTCGAAGAACTTCATTTTTAGGGGTCGACTTTCTCTGTAAATATCAAACTCTTCATAGACTTATAGACCTATGTACACTCACAAATGCATCGGTCCCTTAACCTATAAGTCTTCAATACACCAAAATTACTAAGGGGCACTAGATGCACTTACATGGAGAAAGAGGATCTCCCTGCCTTACTCCTCTCTTGCACAGGAACTGCTTCCCAGGAACACCATTAAGTAACACAGCAGAATACCCAGAGGAGAAAAGCATGTCCATCCACATCAGCCACCTGGTTCCAAAGCCTCTTGCAATGAGTATTTCTTTGATTTATTGATGCTCAATGAGATCAAAAGCCTTCTCAAAATCCAAATTTAAGACAATAATCTCCTTGCCAAACATTTTACACTAATGAATGAATTCATATGACCAAGCAAGACAGTCCTAAATAGACCTTGCTTTTAAGAAACCATACTGGTTGGTGTGAACGAGCTTCAGAATGACATCTTGGAGTCTATTTGCCAAAAGTGTTGTGATGATCTTAATTGAGCAATTTAGTAGTGAGATTGGTCTGAAGTCATTGGGTGTAGTTGGAGCATGTTTCTTGGGAATGAGAGTAATGAAAGAAGAGTTGATGCTCTACAGGCTGATTCTTCCATGGTAGAAATCATCAATCAAAGTGTAGAAATCAGGTGCTAAAATATCCCAGCAATGTTTGATGAAGTTTGTATTGAAACCATCTAGCCCTAGTGCCTTGTCA
The DNA here is from genome assembly GCF_018294505.1 of Triticum aestivum. Lineage (NCBI taxonomy): Eukaryota > Viridiplantae > Streptophyta > Magnoliopsida > Poales > Poaceae > Triticum > Triticum aestivum. Next base: position 659,413,543 of record NC_057813.1, on the reverse strand, counting down.
TTAGGCAGATTTTTGACAACTGCATCTATTTCATCTTTGGAAAAGGGTATTTCAAACACAGAGAGATCCACATCTCTGCTAAGAAGGTTGCCCAAATTGAGAGGGTTGAATGTGGGCACAGAAGTATCCGGCCTTTGTTTGAAAGCTTTTAGAAGAATATTGGCTTTGGCATTATGCTCTCTATCTATGTTGCCCAAATCATCATGTAAGCTTGCAATATGATTAACCCTGTATTTGATGGTAGCTTTGTCCTGAAAATACTTGGAGTTGGCTTCTCCAAATTTAACCCACCTGATTGTAGCTCTTTGTTGCCAATAGATCTTTTGCAGCTCCAGAAGTTTAAGCAGGTGCTTCTTGAGAATCTCTCTTCCATTCCATTCTGGCAAAGTGAGGGTTCTGAACTCTTCCATCGAGTCAAGGAAAAGAATGACTTCATTGGTGGCTTTAATGGATATGCATTGGAACTAGCCTTAGGCATCCATCCTACTTAATCTAATCCTATATACCTAAGGCTAGTTCCAATGCATTGGTGCTTACATGAGGTGCTAAGCACATTAAAACCTTTAACAACTAATGCCCCCAATGCATAGGTGCTTAACTTATTGATGCTAAGCATCCTTCATTTAATGATTTTACAACTAAAGTTCTTTATGCATTGGTGGGATCCTTCCAAATTAAGTGTTTTGCCTAGGTTCTTGCGTTTGGCATTGTTTCTTCCTGAGGTCACCACACTCATCTCTCCTCTTAATTACCTTGTCACATCAGACTTTTTGCCTACATGGCATCCTTAACACCTGTACAAGGTGGAGCATTGGAGGGGCCTAAGGCTGGTTGTAATGGGGAGTATCATATACTAGTATCATGCATATGATACTAGTGTATGATACTACTTCCCTAATGCATAATATCATGTTTTGGTATCATGTAGTATTCTATTTATTGCCATGCATGACACAAAGTAGCATTGCATTTATTATGATACGGTATCATGGTATGATACTCCACCCTTTCTTTCTTCATTTAATGCTATGACACATCATCAAAATTATCTAGTTGGCATGCATGATACTAGTTATGATACTACCATTACGACCAGCCTAAGAGACTCACCCCCACTACCATATTTATCTTAACATACAACCTATCCACCTCATCACATATCCCCACATGCCACCTCAACAAATTTGCCATCTCAGCATTTTTTCATGTCCCTTGGTCACGGAATTTAATAGTGGTCGCGCTATCTCTTCCGTCTCCCATAACTGACGGCTAATTTTAAGCGATCTCCTCTTCCATATTGTTAGGGCATGTACAATGGTTGATAAGATAGTCTTATCTTAAGTCTTGCATGTAAATTAGAGATGACAAAAAAGCATGTCTACAATGGGTCATTTCTTAGTCTTATCTTAAATAATTAGTTGTTCCTAAAAACATGGTGAAACAAATTGTGCTAAGAGATCATCTTTTGTCTTCTCTTAAATAAGAGAAGACAAGCCTTATCTTACGATTTCTCTCTCCTTCACCTCATCATTTATCCTACGTGGCACTCTTAAGATAGAACCATTGTACATGCCTTACTCCCAAATAATAAAGTTCCATCACCGTCGCCGCTTCCTTATCCCGTCTCCGCTGAATCTCCATCGATCCCTCCATCTTGATCTCCTATGTCCTCTACTAGCGCCGGCGGCTACCTCGGGGCGCACCGGCCCTCCGCCCTTACCTGCACTCCATACCTGGTCGTCCCTAGCGTCCTCCACCTCCAAGATGGCGTTCATAGTTCGGCTCTCACGATGCGCTCTCTGCTAGGGTTGCATCTTGCTGTCCGACTGCAAGCACTACCAACTCTGTATCATTTTTGTGGGAATACACCCCTCTATCTATGGATGTTGTCCATTATGGTTTCCCTGCCGATTGCAAGGTACCCATCTTTGTATTCCAGCGTTGATTCCTAGGGCTCTCTTCCACGTGAGAGCATCAATTTATTCAGATAGAACCAAACCAATTTTGTTTGTATTTTATTTTTGTGGATTTTGCAGCACAGGAGACTGCTGATGACAAGCCGCTGAGAGGTTTTAGGGGAAACACCTAGATAAGAACCAGTGGGTAGATTAGTACCTTATTGGAATTGCTGATTTTTTCTGTTGATATAAAATGCACATATGCATATATCCAGCACAGGTATGGTACTGCTATCGCTCAAGTTATGGCAAGCAACCCATGATTCAGGTTAAGTTATTCATGAACATTTTGATTTACCGGGTTATACCAGTTGTGGCGCCCTTGATACGCATATATCCAATCAGATAGGCATTGCTCGGTTTTGTTGCACGATAAGTATCCCTTTTGTCTCTAGCTATTTACAATCTATATCCCAGTACTAATTAACATAAACCTTTCAAGATTATATTAATCTAATCTGTTGCCACCTATCTGGCATCCTGATCTGACACTTCATATTACAGTCCAGTGGATTTAAAGATGATATATTTACTCAAGGATTAAACAGGTAAATAATTCTACCCTACAGTTGCTCATTTCTGTGTTTCTTTTGTGGGGCTCATTTATGTGTTTTGGTGTTTTTGGATTAGGGATAGTTCCATTAAAAATTTTCAAGTTGCAATTTGCAGAAAATTATGAAAAGAAAGGCAACATTCGGCTTAAAGAAATATTTACACCTCGAACTTCTTTCTGGTTTGAGTTTTTTTTTTCCGCTTGTCTTTCTGGTTTGAGTTAATCATCAATTTTGAAGTTCAAGTATGATACACCTGTTCTTGAACCAAGCGCTAGAAAATGTTACCAGCAGAAGCTGAAGAGAGATACTGAGTATCTTGCTTTACCAAGTCAGGTGGGATTTCACTTTAACTATTCAAGATCAATGCTTCCACGAGCTCTGACCAAGCGATTCTGCAAACTGTAAAAGGAGCAATTAGTGTGAGCATAACTAGGGCCATTAGATATCTCAGTGCTACATAAGAACTAATATTTAATTCTGAGCCTGCTACTTCAACAAAACATATAGAAGATATCTATTATGTTTATTGCGTTTGTCATCTACCATTGTTTTTTTAGAAAACTTGCAATCATTTAAATTTATACAGCATGCAAGTCTGATTGAGCAATTTCATCAAGATGCCAACTTCTGTTTTTTCATAGACAAACCTTAAATTTGTTCTCGGCAAGCACGTTACTCAACATCTTCTATTTTCTGTTCAAGCAGGGACCGGAATATACAAGGACACATATTCGGCTCAGATTAACTTGATCTCGGAATCGATAAATAAAGTCATAAACCATTGTCTTCTTTGTAGGCTCCACCTTCTAGAGGCCTAAAAATATGCTGTCTTGTCTGCAGTGTACGCAGATGTTTGCTGGATGTTGATTCCATAGTAATTATATTGAAGTGTTGGCCATTGTTATCTCTTATGACTAATCGCAGTCTAAAAAATGCCATGGCGTAAGCTATTTAATCACAAATTACTTTGGAACATTTTCCGCTGTGTCATTTCCTTAATATCTTCTGGTGGTACACTTGGACGTCATCAAAAATCTGATCTGTTTAATATTACCATCATTCAGAAATAAGTGACGTGGTTTTAGTTCTAATTACTTGTACCCAACGGAGGGAGTATCACTTAGCTTATTTATATGTGTTACTATCTGGACATATGCTTTTGTAGAAAATCCCAAAAGACATTTGTTTGGTATGATGATAAGTTAGTAATTTGTCAAACATTTTTGCGGCATGTAAAGTCCTTCACTCCTGCAACCAGCACATGTTTGAATTTCTTTTTGCCAGTACTGTTACATAGTCATTTGACTCATTTGGTGCATTTCTATTCGCTTTTACACTTCATAGATTTATTTATCAACTTTACTTCAACTTTATGTGCTAATTTTTCCCGCAGCAACACGCGGGGTACCAATTCTCTCTACATGCAGAGTGTCCATGTCATATGCATGCAACATCAGCATTCATTTATTCAAGCAGCCGAACAACCAGTCGTTTGAGAAATCAGCGTTCAGTTCTTCAGCGTCCAACCAAGCCATATGTCCCTTCAGCGTTCAGTTCTTGCTACTACTGAAGCAGTAATTTTGCCGCCTGGGCTGACGCACGTCCGCGGAGAAGACAACATGTGTCGAACGGGTAGTATAGTTTTTATATTGCAACATCATCTGCCTCTCTTGCTTTTACCCCTGCAGAAATAAGTAGGCAATCATCTTGTGGCGATGCGTCCTTGAGAAGTTTAGCAAGCGACAGCACCTGCAGCTGATTTCTGGGCTGATTGGGTGCCGTTGTTTTTTGCAAATTTTGGCTCATCCCATAAGCATATGAGGCTGCTCACTTCTCTGTTGGTGTGCAGCAATTAATCACTTGGTTGCCTACCAATAGCTTGGTAAGAGCAAGTATAATAAGGATGACTAGGCGGGTTGTAAACCTTTAAGACTAGTCACAGTGGGGAGTAACTTATAGTAGTAACATGCATATGTTACTAGTCTATGTTACTAACTCCACAGTGGATAGTAACATATGTGTTGTGTCACACATCACTTCATTTATTAAGTTGTACACTTATCTTCTCTTGACACTAGATGACCCGTTGCGCCAATGACGCAAAGGCCGAGTGTAAGCCAAGTATTGGAAGAGTGAGCATATATTTCTTTTATCATTGCTGTTTTAAAAGCATACAGCACAACAGTCTAAGCAAGAAATAGCCGATAGTTAAACACGCAGGATGGTCTTAAGGGATTACATAAGATCTAAAAGGATGATAAACACAAAGTCTTGGTAGGCATTTATACTAACATTAAGTTATATAACAAGGGGCTCTTGCAACTTGCTTATATTGAGACGATCAGGCGCAGTCCCTTGGAAGTGCATTTGAAGGCGAAAGCATATGCTTGCCCTTTGCTCATGTGTGCCTGAGGGAAGAAGTTGCTCCAGCCAATGGTGGCTCTTTTGTCAACACCCTTGATAAAGCGGTTGTGACAGCGGTAGTCCCGTCTACAGTTGTGATTGACAGTTCACCGTGGTCAGCATCCATGTTTGGGAAAAGGGAACCCGTAGAAAAGGTAATGCTAAAGTACTAAAAATAACAATAAAGGTTAGTTACTACTCCCTCCATAAACTAATATAAGAGCGTTTAGAATACTAAAGTAGTGATCTAAACGCTCTTATATTAGTTTACAGAGGGAGTATATCATTTTATACCATGCTATTGTATGAAATAGGACAGAGCAATTGCAAAGGATTACCATTCTTTTGTCGTTTGTTGCAAATGTCTCTGGTGGTGCTGCGGATGATCTTTCGCAGTCTACAAACATTATGGTTGTAGAGCTTAACTATGTTGCCCCCACAATGTGGCGACTAAACACATGTAAGTAGTGGATGCAAAGGCTCACCATGTTAAATTGTATAAAGTTATATCATTTAGTAGTTGTTCCCAGAGTTGTTGCAATGAGAAGAGTAATGTAGCTCTTACCACGGAGAATGTACTTTCCAGGCTTTAGTTGGATTTTCTTGCCTTTGAACTTTTGGATTGAACCTGCTTTGCGTGGGCGATGAATATACTCGAATGGCTTATTGTGCTTGCGACACAGTGGTTCGGCTGTGATAGCAAATAGAGGACAATATAAACAAACAAAAGACCTATTGAATTTGAAAACACAGCTCATTTAATTGGATGGCTATTTAGCTTGTGTGTATTAGTGAAAACAGAAAATGCTATTTATCGTGTAAATCAAAGCATTAATGAATAGCAAACAGAACACCTACTGGACCCCGAAAGAAGTTTGCTTTATTAGATAGTTGATCAACTTGCATGCATAAGTGATAAAAAAAGGACCAATCAAATAGCATGCATTAGTGAAGAAGAAGAAACATTCTTTCCAATGTAGAAACAATCATAAGTATGTTTTTGAGCATTACCATGGGTAATTTGGCCACCGCTGATATCACTGGTTGTGTCTGCTTCTTGTTTAACTGCTGTCATCTAGAAAGAAGTAGTAGAATAATTAAGCTGGTTTATCTGGCTGTGTTTTCAGTTGGGATGTTTAACAGTGAAGCATGTGTCTTAATATAGTAAAAGTCACTACAGCAGGCATCCTGGACATGCAAAGTAATGGCAGAATTATGAACAGAAAAGAACACCCGAGAGTAAACAGCAAAGGCAGCCATAAGGAACAATCAACAACAAATAATAGTAAACAAAAACACGAGACGACACAACACACGTAACACACATGGTTAGAACCAACATAAAGACTAAATTTTAAAGTTGTGCAGCAAAGGAAAAGGCAGGGAAGGAGGTGGAACCTTGGCAAGAAGAAAGACAGGGTGCAAGGCGTCACGTGAACTGAACCACAGCAGAAACTTGGTGAACTGGGAGTGACAAAATTAGCCGATCAGGCAGCCAGACATCGCAAAGGAAGACCTGCAGCACATGAAAAAGCAAACGAACGTAGCAAAGGCGTACAAGCTCATGGGTTCGCCTCTTACCGAGCAGTCTTTCGCAATATCTTTGTTCTTCAGAAATAAATATATGAATGAAGACAGCCAGAGTAGACCCTAGACCAAACAAACAGGAACAAGACAAAGAAGGATGACAACCGTAGCACACACATGCCTAACAAGAGCAGACAAAAATTTAATGAACAACAACAAGCTCCAGTCAAAGAGGCAGGAGAATTAAACCAGATGCACAGCAGCATTAAAGCATAGATAGCTGAGGAACAAACACAAATAGAATTCACCTGCAACAGACCCCATGCCATGCAAACCTAGGCATAACCATAACCGAGACGAAAGCAAGAACACAACTAAAACAGACTTACACTAACAGAGCCAATCCCTAGGTGTAGGAACCACAGCAACCAAAGCATAGAAACATATGTAAAATCATCTCCTAGAAGCATCGCACAACAGATCTAACATGGCAAACACTCATCCATGTCTAGGAAAACAAAGGAACCATCTCAGACCGGCAAAAAACCCAGTCACGCATTTCATCGAGCAGATGAGAAGCAGGGGAGCAGGCAAAACCTCACCTCACAAAGAAAGAACAAGCAAATGCGCAGGCAGACAACAAAGCAGACGCGGAAGCCCTGCAAACAAGAAGAAAGGAGAAGGAACAGACAAGAACAAGTCAGTACAGATCAATCTACAATGAGGCCAGAAGGAATTGACCAAACAAAACAAGAAACTCACCCTAGCCAAACGCAACAGCAGCAGCGCGAGGAGCCATGACGAAACAAACCGACGACAGGATAAGCAGGCAACGAGCAAGCCGCTGGTTATCGATGACCAACTACGACAAGCGACAATGGCGACTGGGTGAGAGCAAGACAAGGAGGCGCATGCGAGGGGAAGTGGGCAGAGAGGCGAGGCACATAGGCAGAGCAGAGCAGAAGGAAACCACGCACCCGGTCAGAAACACCTCTCGCGGGCGCTATAACTTCTAGGGAAACCTAAAGAGAAACACAACTCACCCGACGCATGGGACTAAGGATAGAAAGGGACCACCTGCAGCGAGACGAGGCCAAGCAATCCCGCTTAGCAGCACGTAGAGGCCGAAAACCCTATTTTACCCAGTGGACCGAGCGGAGGTGCTCACATGACCAAGGACGACCAAACTGTCACGCACCCACGAGACTGACAGATGGGGCCAGACGCGGTTGAAGCGGAGGCACCACCACTGGGTGCAAACGAACACTGTAAAAAACGCCCTGACAACCCCACAATCGATTGGCCGCAGCACACGAGCAATTCGGCCCTGCTTTTCATCGACAGAAGCATGCCCCGACCGCGTCGCTGCGAGGCTAGCCCACGCGCAAGCCTGGCCCACTCATCAGTTGCTCCTAGCCCCATTACGCGGCATACAAAATAATGAGCGACTGGATCTTTACCAGGTCGATGAAAAGTACTTTTACTAGGGCCAGCGAGGCGAATCGAGCGGGCAGGATGAATTTGAGATGGGAAGGGCGCTGGAATGGCGGGTACTCTAGCTGGATTTATATGTTCGATCAAGTGATTGTGATCCCATGCTGACATTGCTGCAAAGTGAACACACTTAACCAAGATTGCGACGGAATCACCTCCGAAAGGATTGATGACTCTGGATCAGTATGCGAAATTTACAATAGGCTACTCTCCTTATGTTATGCCATTCAAAACCGAAGAATAGAACCATCCACTCTCCTATATTATCTGAAAATCAATCCTGCTGAATCAAAACGGTGAGTGAGAATTTTACTTTGAAAGGACTGTGCTACTTTGGCAGTTCTATGCTTTTATTTAAGGTACCCTGATTGTTTTTAACATTCAGTGAGATGACAAAACTTATTTCACAAAGCTGCAATGAAAATGAGAATAGTAGTGGTGATTGAGGACAACTTTTGATGTACTTTATGCGATGATGAAAGTTATAGCACTATTACATATAGTTAGAGTTCTTGCGGAGAAGCAAAACCGAGATATTGCTGCGACACTAAGCTCCACTGGAGTAAGAAAGCTTTCTTATTCATAAACTAATCCATGCTCATTTCTGATGACACTTTATCGGATTTCGAGCTTACTATAATGCAGATGTAAATTAATTATCACAATGCAGGGGAAACTACCATTCCGTTTCGATGGCAAGAAATGTTTTCACTTGTAATTAGTTAGATTCACGCATTTTGTAAGATAAATACAATGATGACATTCATAAATGTCCAATCCATCTAGTTGTGTATGTATCAGTAGTTAAAGTCATGCTTCGAAGACCATAGAAGATCAACCGTGCCTTGGTAGTACTACAGCAGTATGAGAAGACAAAGGTCAAACAGGAAGCACAAAGCTTGATAGCAAGCAGATGACGAGCCAGCGAGGGGAGAGGAAGTAATGATAACAACGCCTGTAGAACAAAAGGAAATCGGAAACCTGAAAGGAATCAGAGGTTTATGAAAGATAAAAGAAAAAGCAAGCATGTTTAGAAACAATAAGCAAGTGGTGTATATCTGACTGTATTTTGTAACCTACATATTTTCTTCTGATGGAGCCATCATTCCTTTATTAGCAAGCAGCAACTATCACTTGCTGCATATGTTTCTTTTTTTTAGAGGAGAGGCATCGGCCGAGCCCGAGAGGAGGCTCGAACCTAGCCCGGCTTTGAATTAACAAAGCCATCAACCGGCCAGGATTACATCGATCAACCACATACAAGCAACATGAAAAACAAAAAAAAAGGAAGACACTGAGGCAGAACAACCTCAGGCGGCCGATACAAGGTGCAAAACAGGACAGAGCACAAACCAAAAACTACACAAGCAGCTACCAAGATGAAACTGAAGAACTAAGCTTGGTCAGTCAAGGTCTTCGTCCACCGAAGCAACCAGCACCGGACAAACATCGAACTTGTGGAAAGCAACAATGTGAAAGGAGAAGGCTCAAGTCCACTCCAGCATGATGAACAACCTGGGCATAATGAAATCCGTCTTCGTCGCCGTAGGAGGCCACAACCTTCTCATCGTCGGCAGGCGAAGTGGTTCCCCAAGAACCCGGATTCACAAATGTCAACCAGGTGTACCATGGGAGGGGCTGCAGCAGACCACATTGTGCTCCACAAGAAACTTCAGTTGCCATGGCACAACCACGAAGGAGACGCACACTGCAGGAAGGAACATGAACCAAATCGACACGGCGAGAGGTTGATGAAGAGCAATGCCGCCACTGCAGCCACCAATACATCCAAACTCGACATCCACCCCGCAGTCCAAGGACGGCGCCTTCAGGAAGGGGAACGGTGCCGTAGCGCCGCCGTCATCCCGAAACAGGACCAAGGTTTTCACCTAGATGCAGGGGCAGATTGGTGGGGGGTGGGATACCTCAACGAAGCCTCCAAGAAGTAGTTCGACGCCGCGGCATCGTCGTCGTTGTGGCCGCCGCCGGCGGCCAAGGGTTTCCCCCGGTCCCAGGAGCCCCACCGCCAAAACACCGCCAACCGCCGGATCCGGCGAGCAGATCGAACGGGAGAAGGCGAGGAGGGTGGAGTTGGAGCTGGTCGAATCAGATCTGAAGGCGGACCGACGGAGGAAATCCGGCCACCGCGAGCTCCATCCACCGGGGCCGCCACCCCGGCACACCATGCCCTCCGCGCGAGGCAGGAGCGGCAAGCCTCGCCCCTTCCTCGGCACCGCGCGGGCTTGCCGGCGGCTGTCTCCGGTGGCGGCAAGGTCTGGAGGGTGGAGGGGAGAGGCCGGTGGCGGGCTAGGGTTGGGGGCCGCCCGAGTCGCCCCAAGGGAGCGACACGGGAGCGGGTGAGGGGGAGGGAGAGACCACATATGTTTCTTTTAATGCTCTAACTTGAGCAAGTCTTGTAGTTTACTGGGAATTAGCAAAAGGTAAGAAAACAGGGACGCGGCTAATCTGCACCCGAGCTCATATGCTCCCGCATGAACAGTAAAATCGAAAAAAAATATTAAAAAAATCAAAAAATTCCAATTTTTTTTGAGTGAAACATTGACAAAAGTTTTAAGTGCCTGCAAAAATTCGTCATGAAATCACATTCCTAGAAGGCGTGGCAAAAAAAAACAAAAAAAGTACTCTGAAAAAGCTACTTTCAAACGCATTTTGAAGCACTGAATTTGTTTTTTTTGCCACGCCTTCTAGGGATGTGATTTCATGACGAATTTTGCAGGCACTTAGAACTTTTGTCAATGTTTGTCTCAAAAAAAAATTGGAATTTTTTGAATTTTTTTCGAATTTACTGTTCATGCGGGAGCATATGAGCTCGGGTGCAGAATGGACTTTTCGAGAAAACAGGGACGTGGCTAATCTGCACCCGAGCTCATATGCTCC
>NC_057813.1:659401314-659402699 GCF_018294505.1 Triticum aestivum | reverse complement strand
TACTCTGAAAAAGCTACTTTCAAACGCATTTTGAAGCACTGAATTTGTATTTTTTTTTTTGCCACGCCTTCTAGGGATGTGATTTCATGACGAATTTTTGCAGGCACTTAGAACTTTTGTCAATGTTTGTCTCAAAATTTTTTTTGGAATTTTTTGAATTTTTTTCGATTTTTTTTTTCGATTTTACTGTTCATGCGGGAGCATATGAGCTCGGGTGCAGAATGGACTTTTCGAGAAAACAGGCCATACTATACAAGCACGGGCATGAACCAATGGCCTACAAGCACCTAATCAACCAGGAAGAGGACCTTGTATGCATAGGACTAAACCAGCAGTACAACCGTAAAGATAGAAGGAAAGTTGTTTTCCTGACGAGATCTGAAGCAAAAAATACCATACATAGTACGACAAGCATGGTAGATGAACCAAAAAAAACAAATAGACAAGGAAGCTGGCCGCACAAACACATAGATTCATAAGCTGTTCATCAAGCACTAATCAACCAAGCGAATCAGAACAGATCCAACCTTGTTGGTTAACGACACAGACGTCCCACGAACCAACAAACAACCTACACAGCAAGGAAACATGAAACACAGAATGTTTCAGCTCACAGATATTTTATCAAACAATAGACGAGCAAGCAAGATCTTACCTCGCGGAGCAAATAAACAGAGGATAAAGTCGGCAAGAACGAGTTCATGTAGTAGGCCAGAAGCATCTTCTTTGTGCTAACTGTAGAAAAAAGATTCTTATGAAGATATTGTAGTGGTGGGTGTTTAAACTTTTCAATATATAGAATGCACGCTCCTGCTGTAACTAAACTTCCAAAGGAAAGCAAAGTTTCACCTTTTCCCAATATAACCATGACACCACTAAAAAACAGTTAACTATAATGCGTGAATCTAATGACCTGAAATAATGAGAGAGAGAGAGAGAGAGAGAGAGAGAGAGAAGAAGAAGAAAGGACAACATTCCACTACTGATATCAACAAATACTGGAATGAGCAGATTTAGGTTACACTAAAATGCAGAAATTTCTTACAAACAAAAGAATGATCCAACAGATAAAAAGAGCAATTCCAAAAAAAGTAAGGCAAGTTTGAGGCTAGGCATTCATATTGGTGGAAGGAGAGCCCAGCTCACTGAGGACCGTTTTGTAAAATTCCTTGTTCGTCCTGCCAGCTCTCTCACCTGAATGACATTTGATGACGCAACTTCGTTGTGTTGTTGTAATAGCAGGTAACTCAAATTCAGAATGAAAGTGGTTGTCGATGATCTCATTCTTTCTGCACCAATAATTCAAGAGGGCTGCTCGTGTACTACCTATTTTAGTATGTGGTCAAGCTTGTCTAATTTGACTATACTAATATATCCCCCCCCCC
>NC_057813.1:659395775-659401304 GCF_018294505.1 Triticum aestivum | reverse complement strand
CCCCCCCCCCTCCAATACACACAAATTGTATCGATAAGATGAAACTATATTATTAGGTTTTGCCATTAATCATATTTTATTAATAAAGGGCATAAAAATTTCTATTTAAATATGCATATAATAAGTACTGGTCAAATATGTATATGGGAGATCATATCAACGTCATAGATAGGAATTACCGCCGAACTTACAGGCATACAACGCAAGAATTGATCTGAATCACTCAATCTGATGCTTTCACTTTCTGCATCCAGACACAATTTGCTTAGCGGACAAACAAATAATGCTCATGGTTCAGGCATGCTGCATTCAGACACAATTTATTCACCAGAGAAACAAATAAGTCAATGGTTCAGATGCTTTCACACAAACAAATTTTGCCTTTGTTGGTACGGTGTGGTGCATGGGAAGAATAGAAAGCACTATTGGTGACATCTTACCATCATTTTGAGTCAAAACTGATTTCTCGGTGGATTGGAATATCAAGTCATTAGATCCAAGTCGTCGTTCCTGTGCTTGCTAGCCGGTACTAATATGCAGACCAAGCATATACTTGCATAATCTGAAAAAACTAAAGATACAAACTCTATTACTGTGCAGTCAAGCTTTTCTGAATGTGACTATATACTAATATGCACAGACAAATAAGATTGACAAGATGAAACATATAGCTCCCTTCCTTATTTTAACAGAGAGAGGGCACGGAGGGGAGTGGGGGAGTACCTGCGTATGGATGGGAGGCTAGACCTCAGCCAACTTTCATGGTCGTGAGGAGGAGCATGTGGACGACGGAGGCGGCCAGTAGGAGAACAGCGGCGGTGGTGAGTAGGAGAATAGCGGTGGTGACGGATCTGACGACTTCGCTTTGCCCTCGCCAACAGTTACCTCATCATCCTCGTCAACCTGGCATCGGCGGTCCTCCTCCGAGCACAGCCATGGCGCCGGTGATAAAGAGAGGAGCCATGAGGGGGAGGTACGGGGAGGGCCGCGGCGGCCGACATTGGAAGGAGAGGCGAGGAGAGGTGGCGGTGGAGAGAGATTATTGATAAGATTAATAGTGCATGCGATGTATAATGTGAAAATTATATCATTGGAAGCTCCTTTCACATATGAATTTGACGGTATGCTTTGTGTAAGTTGCATGTCATATATTATTGCTCTAAAATTTGATCAAAGTTAGTCTCAAAAAACGTATTAGGCCCTATATAGATGGAAGGAGGGATTACATATTTATATGCTATTATTATACTTGTCGGCTGTAAGCTTGGCTATAAATGATATGGCAAGATCATATAGCCAGCATCTGCCTGTACTATTAACCATGCTCTAAAACACCACAAAAACACCACAGACCTATTTACGAAGCATGAGATTGGTAAGGAAATTGTGGTTGTTTTCTTCTATAATATTGCATACTTTCTCCCCTCCGTTTCTCATCTTCAATGGCTTATTATCTATGTTTAATTGTTTATACGAATCACTTTGTTATGAAGGATAATGCATGCCCATCTGCTATACATATTGAAATGAAAATTACTTAGAATAGAGGTGAGCTTGATACATCTTCAAGAAAAGTTTAAAATTTTGATATACGATGCATATTTTAGTACGCCTCACTTAAAAAGGTAAGTGTAGACAATTAAGTGTTAACCAAAGCACACGGTCCCTCCAATATACACACCAACTAGGTATTCAACAAAGCAGCCATCTCAGCAATTATTATTTTTGAATCACAAGAAAAAAATTATTAACCTTTTTTCTCAACATGCCGCCATTCCGATTATGTGTGTTTCATTTCCTTTATTCTGACCAGATCAGTGCAAGGCATATACATCCCATTACTTCAGCTCATTCTCCAGATGCTCATTTGACCTACTTTTATTTATATTTTTTGCGGTAAGATGATTTTGATAGTTCTGCTTGGCTTGCCTCATGGACAAACTTTTCATGCCCATGCAGATTATGATACCTATCGTACTTTATGCTCCTAAAAAGTACTTTAGCATATTGAAATTGTATTGACGACAAATTTAGTGCTACAAATCCCGCTGCAACGCGTGGGGTATTATCTAGTTGCTTCAAATTAACTGCCATGAGTACGCCTCCTTAACCACCATGGAACCGGCTCATCTATGGGACAAAAGATTGATGCTAGTTTGTAGCACGATTAGAACGTGAAAGATAAGAAGATTAGGGTAAGTAAGATGCACATTCTCAATACGCCCACGCATGCATCCAAGAAAGAAAGTTAGGGTTCGTGCCTCTTGCCGGCGCCATCGCAGGTCCGCCTCGTCTCCGGTGGCCCTAGGGCCATGGAGGCGCGGTGGATCCTGCCAAGGGCCGGCGGGAGGGCTTCGTTTTTAGTAGTTTTTTTCAATCTTGTTAGGGTTTGTGTCCTACTCAGAAAGGCGAGACGGCGGCGGCTCCCTGAAGATGGAATAAATGTCTCCCCGCTTAGCCCCCGTTTCGGCGGTGCGTCTAGCATCGTTGGTGGGCGTGTGGAGGTGTGTCTCCGGCAGATCTATCTTTGGTGGATTTGCTCGGATCTTATCGTTGTTTGTATATGTCTGTGTGTCTTCGGTTTGGATCCTTCCGATCTACGTTATTTTTCATCGGCGGCGGTTGCTGTTCTGGGGTGCTGGTCCTATGGGGCCTTAGTACGACGACTTCCCGACTGTCTACTACAACAAGTTGTGCCCGGCTCCGGCGATGGAGGGGCAATGACGGCGGCGCGCCTTCGGCTCGCTTCGGTGCTTGTAGTCGTCGCTAGGTGGTCTACGAATCTGGATGTAATTTTTATTTCTGGTATTCGTTGTACTGCAATGATTGAAGATGAATAGATTGGAAGTTTTTCCAAAAAAAAAAGAAATTGGAGCTCAATCACGAGATGGCTGCAGATGCGGCTGAATGGCAGAACATATGGATCAATTGTTGAGAATATGGTAGGTTTGTTAGGATCGCTGATATGTACGCGCCCACGCATGCATCCACGAAATTGGAGCTCAATCGCGAGATGGTTGCAGATGCGGCCGAAGGGCACAATATACGGATCGTTGTTGAAAGCATGGTAGGTTTGTTAGGATCGCTTGGTGCAAAATAAGGGTTTGCGGCTTTTTTTTACATAGTACAATTGAAGTCACTTATATACATAAGGATACAGTCACCCCTATAAACGCACACACTATCCCTATGAGCATCTCCAACAGACTGGACCGGCACATAATCTTGAGGTTGGCGAAGTCACCACAGATGTTTTTGTAGTCGACGGGAATGTCTCCTCCCGCTGAACGTACATCGCCGGAAGGCCTAGAATAAATCCAGGAAAATGCGAGCACGAATGTCAAGTATGAAACTTGAAATATGATGGGCAGGGGATACCATTATCTTTCTAACCATCCAACCACATGCTGGTTTGCAGTAAGGGTTTGTGGCTATTATGTTTTGCACGAGAAAGTCATCGTATTAAATCTAGACCGTCGTCATAATTTGATCGCAACAGATGGACCGATTTATGTTTTTTCCAATTTCTACAATTAATGTTGGATTTTCATCTAACTAATCTACTCCATTATAAATTGGATCCACCAGAATAACAGCTTGTATTTACTGATTAACGTGTGAATTTCTAGGGAGTCTCTAATTAGTACTCCCTCCGTTCCTTTTTACTCCGCGTATAAGTTTTGATCAAAGTCAAACTACACAAAGTTTGACCAAATTTATATTGAAAAATATGAAATCTACAATACTTAAACTATATAATATGAAAATACATTTCATGGTGCATCTGAAAATGTTGATTTCATATTGTGAATGTTGATATTTTTTAATATAAAGTTAGTCAAACTATGCAAAGCTTGACTTTGACCAAACCTTATATGCAGACTAAAAGGAAATGGAGGGAGTAGAAGTATACTTTCTAGGGAATCTCTAATTAGTAGAAGCTAGTCGACAACCCATGCACCTGCACGGGCTAGCAATTTTAATATTAGATATTACATGGTTTTGGCAAATTAGAAATGTCAAACAATCATATGAATATATTGATATAGGTTATTATTATTACACATGCACATTGGATCCAATGAACTTACATTGCTTTGACTATTTTATGATTACATTATTTAAGTCCGGTTGTGTCACAACGATATACTCCCTCCGTCTAGGTGAGTAAGTCATCTTAGGCTGTGCACCATGACCAAGGAGGGGAAAACGAGAGACTTTAATGTTTATTTGCTAATTAATACCATTGCATGCAATGAACTAACCACTGCATGTCGTATTTGTAGTCTCAAGTCATTAAAACCATGTACACTCCTCATCTCTTATTGGTTGATATGTCAATAAACAAGAAACGAGATAGAAGTTAATGCATCGTGCCTTAGTGTTTTGGGATTATTTGGTTTTCGTAAGATGACTTACACACCTAGACGGAGGGAGTAAGTAATATCGCTGTGTGATAGCAAATCACGTCGGATTTGTAGAACATATGTGGAAATAAGGATGTGCTACTTTATGCAGGTTATATAAGTGTATATTAGTTATGTTGGTAGAAAACATGATTACAGATGCAAAAGTTATTGTATGTATCATGCAGTTGTGATCTATAAGTTTCTAAAAGGTATAAAATAAAGTGTTCGATTGTAGCATTTATCTTCCTTTCTTAGTGAACCGAAAAGAAGAAATACATATTTCGTTTTGCCAAGGACGAACGGTAGAATTATAAATACTTTGTTTCTATATACAATAATGGACACATGCATGCATGAATTTGTGTCAACATACATGACAGTATAAAATCATGTGTTCTATTGTAGCATTTATCTTCCTTTCTTAATTAACCTAAAAGAAGAAATACATATTTCTTTTTGCCAAGGAAGAACAGTAGAATTATAAATACTTTGTTTCTATATACAATAATGGACACATGCATGCATTACTTTGTGTGAACACACGTGATATTGTAGGAAATAATATACGTATTTTAAAAGGGGAAGTTGTGTATTCTTATTATACTATATAAAAACCAAATATTATTCACATTAGAAGGTTTTTTTCTCTACCAATGAATTCTTAAAAAAATTCTGTTATGATTAATGTGGATGGAAATTTTAAAATTTTCTATCCTTATTATACATATCTAATATATCGCATAGACAATCATGTGTTTATATTGTACTAAAACATATCATGCATTCATATTAGATTTATGTGGCGCATGATACCTCCAGATTCTTTTTTTGTTGATGCACTGATTAATACGTATACAAAGATGTTTCATTAGCTATTTTTTCTCTCTGTTATAAGGACAAAACAAAAGATATGCATAGACGTACTATATATGCTTATGCAAATATGTATTAGCAATCATCACCTCCAAAGAATCATATCAAGGCTAGATTACATGTTACCTAGATTTCATTTTTTTTAGGGACAGATGGTTTCCCTTCTTTGCGTGAGTATTTTTTCCGTTGTCTATTGCTAGAAGAATTTATTTATGGACTTTCATTGGACAGCAAATGGATCTATCTG